>NW_023998564.1:1070623-1279969 GCF_014805625.2 Glossina fuscipes
TTTTTAAGGGAATATTCAATTCCTTTGCGACGTACAAACAATGGTCAATAGCAGATGGTGACTTTGGAATTTTCTTCGCAATAATAATCTTTCTCACGCCATCACCGAGAATAGATTTGTTTGAATGAAGAAGCTTGGGGACTATTTTAGCTTTTAACTCATAAAGTCTATTTTCTAAAGTTGGGAGACCAGTTTCAATTATAATATTATTTATGGGCGTCGTCCGAAAAGCATAACAACTTGTTCTAATTGCTTGGTGGTAGACCTGTGTGAGGATATTGATATTAGATTTGCAGCTATTGCCACAAATTATCAAAGCATAGTCAATCTTGCTTAACAGAAGCATTTTGGTGAGATAAGCGATAGTGTTAATATGCGCATGGCTTCTCCAAACAACGTACTGCATGAAATTCACCCTTGTTAAAAGAGAGTTTTTTAACCGAAGACAGTGTGTTCTCCAACGATAATTGTTTGAAAACGTGAGCCCGAGAACATGGACCGTCTGCACATTTAGTACTGGTAAGTCGTTAATATGCATCAGTAGGTTTCCTGCATCGCATGTCGACAAATGTGCATTTTTTTAGATTTTTGTACGGAAATTTTAGCCCCCGACGAGTTTGCCCAAGCGGAGATCTCTCGTCCAATAGATTCGATGACGCTGATTGCCTTCGTGCTACCGTTTTGTTTTGTAAAAATGTATACATCGTCCCCGTAGAGACAAAATTCCACTCTGGGTACACGGCAAAGAATTTTACTAATTTCGTTAGAGGCGATCTGGAAAAGCGTGACAGAGAGAGGAGAACCTTGCGGAATGCCATTCTTTAGCGGAAAGGAATCAGAAAGATGATTGTTGATTCTAACTTTGAACCGCCGATGCGACATGAATGATTTGATGTAGTTGAAGAATTTGGGTCCAACATTCCATGATTTCAAGAGTCTTAAGATAACATGAAGACCAACTCTGTCAAATGCTTTTTCGAAATTATGTGAGAGAATTGTTACGTGATTTCGTTCGGAAATTGCTTTGCTTGTGAAATAATCAATATGTAACAGAGCGTCGATGCATCCTCTACCCCGCTTGAAACCAACTTGTTGGTTTCCAATCCCAACCAAGATAATCTAGATGCCATAATCTTCTCTAAAACCTTAGAGAGGCAAGATAAAACAGAAATTGGGCGATAATCAAA
Organism: Glossina fuscipes; assembly: GCF_014805625.2. Classification (NCBI taxonomy): domain Eukaryota; kingdom Metazoa; phylum Arthropoda; class Insecta; order Diptera; family Glossinidae; genus Glossina; species Glossina fuscipes. Next base: position 1,071,811 of record NW_023998564.1, read on the forward strand.
TGCGATGGAGACATTTTTTGACTTTGGAATTGGAACAACTGTTGCCAGTTTCCACATGTAGGGTATATGGCCAGTCATAAATACCGTATTATATAGGTCCAGTAATTTCTTTTTACTAGACTTAGATATAGCACTGATCATTTGGTATGACATGCGATCTAGACCAGCTGTCTTCCCCTTCAAATTGGAGAGACAACTTCCAAGTTCTGAGGTAGATACGCAATTTTCCAGGAACATGGCACATCTATCGATATTATTTGAAGGAGATATTGGAGTCCTTTTATTTTCAATGAAAGCACTGGAGAAGTTGCTGTCAGAGGAGTATTCGCACCACACTTTTCCAAGGTAATTAGAAATCTCATCTGCGTTAGTTAAAGTTCCATTGGGAGTGCAGATGGCAGAAATTTGGTTCAGGTTTGAAGTCCCATTAAGTCTGTTGATTTTGTTCCAGACAACTTTCATTGATGTATTTCTGTGAATTCGTCTCGAGAAAAGTTCGAAACTAAGTGCCTCTGATTTCCGTAATTCCTTCCTGAATAGAGCATTGGCCTTTTTGTATAATAACAGGTGATTCTGATCAGGACATCTCTTAAAGCGATGCCATAGATCCATTTTATTTTTCCTCAAAAACGAAAGCGTGTTGTTCCACCATGGAACCCTAGTTCGTTTAAAAGAGGTGTTGGATTGAGGAATAGAAAGATGAGCAGCCGTGTGAATCGCTTTAGACATAATAGCAGCATCATGGTTGCAGTTTCCGTTAAATGGCTTTGAGTTCAAAAATGACTCCACCTGTTTGGAGTAATTGATCCAATCCGCTTTATCTAGGAGGAATTCGGCCTGTTTTGCAGGAGTAGCAGAGGACGTTGAAAGTTTAAGATCGATTATGATTGGAAAGTGATCACTATTATGTAGATCATCAGAAATAGACCAGGACACCAAAGGAAGAAGTGATGGAGAGCAACATGTTAAATATGTGAAAAAGTATGATGAGTTGAGAAGTGCGTTGGTTTTCCATCATTTAAAACGCAAAGGTTGCTTTGAAAAAAGGCCTTTTCTAAAACAGTACCGCGAGTGTTGTTCACTGTTGAGCCCCAGATGGTATTCCAGCTGTTGAAATCGCCGCATATAATTAATGGGGGGGAAAGTACGGAGAATAAACTGTAGAGTTCTTGCTGAGAAAACGATTGCGAAGGTGGAATATACAGCGAAAGCACTGTAAATTTTATATTTAACATTTTTTGTACCGCTACGGCTTGTATATTTGAGCTTAAATTTATGCGTTTGTGAGGTATACTTGATTTTATAAAAATACCTACTCCTTGTTTGGAATATGAGTTTTGATCAGCATTCGTGAAGTATCCAGTATATGATTTGGGTGGAATAGGATTAAAAGAGCTTCTACAATGGGTTTCTTGAAGCGATAAAATGGTTGGATTAAAATCACTTATGAGTGTACGGAGTTCATCAAAATTATTAATAAGTCCCTTAATGTTCCATTGTAGAATTTTAAAAACTTTATTTAATTGTAATGACATGTAAGCAGAGTGGAGGGAGGGTTAAGTCGACATGTCAGCGTCTCCGTCGAGAAGGTCGCTATAGGAATTTTCCGTGAATGATTTATTCTTACCAGCAGAATAATCTGTACTTAGGGGATTTAGTACATTTGAACGAGTTAGCGCACGTAAATAATTTGAAATTGAAGGTTGATTAATGGATGAAAGAATGGATTCATTAACACTTGTGATTTGTTGAGTAAAGTTGAGAGCTGGAGATTCTGGAGAATTTAGTATATTAGATTTTAGCAAATGTGTTGTTGTTTTAATTTTTTCAATATTTGCAGTTGCTTTGGTTTTTTCAATATTATCTTTGGCAAGTGATGTAACTGGTTTCGCAATATAATTTTTGGTTAATGGTGGAACAGGTTTTTCATTGGAAGCAGTTGCAGTTAAAGTCTTACTAGGCTCGATTTGCGAGACGACAGCAGCATAGGTATTACTTTGCTACAGATGGATTTCTTTTCCGGTGTGTGCGTCGCGCTTCGCCCATGCTACAGTAATTTTCTGTTTTGATTTTTAATATTTCACGCATCTGTACAAAACGTGGGCATTGTTTGTCTAACGCTGAGTGTTGATCATTGCAATTTATGCAGAAACTACGGGTACAGCTTTCATGATGTGGAGGATGACCACAGTTAGCACAAGATGCAGCATTAGTGCATCTTTTTGCCGTATGACCCAGGCGTTTACACCTCATAGGATTTGGGATGTATACTTCTACTTTACATTTACACCACGCCACATCAACTGTTCGCGGTAATCGATAGCGATCAAAAGTTAAAATAATCCTTCCTGTAGGAGAGCGTGTTTTTCCGTCATCATTCAGTTTGGTTAATTTATATACTTCAGTCACTCCTTGAATGCCCATTTCGCGAACAATTTCATCTTCCGGCACATGCTTTAAGCAAGGGGCATAAATTACGCCTCGAACCGAGTTAAGTTTCTCCTGTAGTTTAGCTGAAATAGCATATAGATTAGCTAAAGATCTGGCCTTTATGAGTTTTTCGGTTGCGCGCGGGTTCCCAGCGAGGACCAGTAAATTCCCATCGCGTAGAATCGAGATGGAGTCGAGGTATGTTGTAATGCTATCTAGAGCTTTTTTTATAGCAAAAGGGCTAATTTGGGAAATTGTTATTCGAGCATCGGTTGAAGAAATAACAATATATTTTTTATCAATAGGGGTTATATCGCTGATCGGCAACACCGGAAAATCTGAATTTTTACTTTTTTTTCTTTGGGGGGATGTATCACTTAATAGATGAAATCTATTCGAGTTTTTGTCTGGCGGCCCCGGGGCCATTATGTCTTATTGTTGTCTATTGCTTATTATTTGTGAAATAACCACTCACTTCAAAAGGTTTGGGAAACTACTGAATAAAAAGTCAGATGTTTTTAATTTTTCTTTTTTTTTCTTTTTTTTTTTTTTTAATGTATTTAAAGGAAAACACGTACGATATCCGCGATGAACACTTTTCGCAATAAACACAGAAAGTTCAATAGATTATAATAAGTTTGAGAACTTTTAAAAATGTATAACGCAATAAAGAAATTAAATTGCAAAAATTTTTCCACAAAGAGAAAAATATGACCACAGCGCTTGAACAGAGTTGCCGATTGAAATCTATTTATATTTAAATATAAATTATATAAATTAATATACAGCAACAGGGAATGCCAGTTTGATTTTCCCAATGACAAATCAAAGCGGTTGAAAAAGTGTTTTTTGCTATAAGCTCCAACTAGACGATGGTTATATTTTTATTTAAAATTAAATTTTGGATTGAATGATAAGTGCTTTTTACGAGATTATGTTTTATAAATCTGTATTTACGTTAATTTCTTTATTGTTGATTCTAAAAGCATATGTTTTCATTTTCATTTTTCTCTAAAACAATATGACCGCCCATTGCGTTTACTACTTGGGAGATTTTAACACGAAAACGTAAATGGCGCCTTATTGCGTCAATTCCTTACGATCTCACAGTGTAACAAACGTTTACAAAGCCAAAGCATGTACAATTTCGAACTCTAAGTGCATATGAGCTATGTATGGCATGTACATAAATGTATGTATACGTAAAAAAATCCAAATGACGTTGGATCTCGTTTCGCTGTTTATATTAAAGCATTCTACATTTTGTATTCTCCAAACGCTTCAATAAACCTCTGCGAAATTTATAGGAATGATTTGTATTACATACGATCCAACGTTACATTTCGTTCAATCTACAGTGCGTTGAAGCGGAACTTTCAGTTTCAAAGTAAGTAAGACTGTAATAACATTTATAGACAAAGTTTTTCGTATGCGTGCATACTTTTCTTATTATGTTTTCACGTATAAGTATACAAAATAAAAAATAGATGCTTCTGACTAAAGAAAGCTTTCTAACAGAATTTCGGGTTGTATTTTTCTTTTTGACAGAATTTCAAGCTGTATATAATTACATCACAGGGCACATCACTTAAAGCCTTAGAATTATTTCATAAAAATGTACTAAATTAGAATAAATTAATAAATAATTTGAAAAAAGTATTGTGTTGAGCAGCTTTCAAAATATCTCGGGTTAACTAGAGCTACGGCTGTTCACAATATATTGCCGGATATTGCCTGTACAATTATTTCGACAGATGTTGGGGATAACTTTTGTGAATCGTTACAATCGGAAAAATAAAGATAGGATGCTGAAATTTGGTAGAAACATTCCCCGATCGATTAGCAGCATATATAATTGAAAAACTGCTGCCCAAGTATTCGCCGTGCATGCTCGGTCCAAAAATGGTCCCGACGGGTTTAGCTCATAAACTTTGTCTCAGAAAGTGCCGGAGATTCCGACGGAATTCCGATTGGAAGCAATAAATGAAAGTTTGACAAAATTGTCGGTGGTTTTTGAGGTCATTTTTGTTTTTCCGCATTGTGAATGTGCAAGTCAAAGGATCACACACATTTTTAAACAACATATTGTTAATCGATCAAAGAACATTTGCGTCAAAATGCAACTTCCTACATTTAGTTCTGCAATTGTGACGATTTGCAAAAGTAGCCGACAAATTGACTCACATTCACCAAAGTAGGTATAGCATATATTATTTTTGTAATTAAGCAGTGGGAAGGGAGAGAACTTAGCAAATTTGTATACATTTGCATAAATTGCGTAATTTTATTAATAACTAATACATGTTTCTAAAAAAAGTACCTTAGTCAAATTGAGTCGCTCTGACAGTCTATTGTTAGTATACCAACCTTTTATGCTTTACGTACCGACAAAATTGAAAACTTTCAATGGTAATCGAGTTGAATTATAGAATTTTTTTTCATCCAACAGTGAAGGATGGGTCAATACGTTTGCTGCGCTCAGAAGGAAGCTTCAAAGACTCCACAAAGCATGCCCGCCTTTCCGTCTGCGTAATGTAAGTTGCAAACATTCCCCTTCTCGCATAAATGAAGCTATGGTCTTCAAACTTGACAGAGGCATTGGAATTTCTTGCCAGCAGGCTGGTATTGAAAACACGCTAAATTGGTCAAAGGAACCGCTTGTACTAAGATAGTATTGTGTGCAGTGTACAATAGTCACACATCCGCTTTTAAAAAGACATAAAAAATTTGTGCTATATTCGTTTCTCATAAACTATAAAAATTGACCCCGTGTCCTGAATGATGATGACTGGTTATCAATAAATGTGCACTGTAAATCAGCTGGTTGCTACATGGCAACAAGAAACAAAGGAAAGCAAAAAAGAACCGCAGGCAAGTATTCTTTTGAAGTGTACATTTCAAAATAAATTAAAAAAAAACTGCTAAAATTTTTTACATTTTTTTATTTTCTAAAATGGAAAACTTTTATTTTTGCTTTTAAATTTTGAGGTTTATACTAATACGTTCAGGTTAGGGATAATTTATATAAGTGGAGTGGTTATTGCGAGAAGATGATCCTTTTCAATTAAATCTTATATTAATGCATGATTTTCACTTTTACTTCTTATTTTTTTAAATTATTACTTTTCAACTTTCTTTCACGCATTTTTGTAAATGAATTTTTTCCTTTTTTTTTCCTTTCAACTACTAAACTAAATAATTCGATTAACTTGAAGTGCTTTTCGAACGAAAACATTTAAAATATTATGAACACATGAATAATTTTGTTTTCTTCTTGTTCTTTGTCGCTACACAAGATATGTAAATGTAAATCACAATCGTTTTTGCTGGTTTTTGTTAATTCCTTTATAAAAGCATACTTTTGGGGTTTATCGAAAATCAGTATCAGAAATCTGAAAGTCAAATAATTATTGGCTCCAGACTTTAAAGCAATTAGAGCAATTTTGCTATAGGTTAAACACTACACTACACGTTTATACCTGCTCTTAAACTTGATCAGGGGCTCTCAACAAAAAGGTTTGCTTCAATTTTTTGTATTAAGGATTGTCTGCTGCTTGGTGAAACTTGATCAATGGCAAACAAGCAAGAATATGTTTCAATTTTTAACGTTTACGGCCCTAGTAGGTTGTTAAGATTACAATTTTTCTTATACGGAAAGAGTTTTGTAAATGAAATGGCTCGGGGTATATTTCAGTTACCCTTCGACTAGGCGGGCAAGTTGATCATGGGCTTTTAATTCACTCGGCTATTTCGTTTCAGTTGTTACATTGTAATTAATCTCTTTATTTTCAATTTTTGATTTATGGATTTACAAATCTTATCCATTAAAATAAAATATTATCTAAGGAAAAAATTTCAATTACTTTAATACTTTCAATGCAATCTCCTATCCACATTCATAACCTTTTCAACAAAGAAATTAAATTCGTATTATATATATCGACCTTATGTTTAAGTTATTCGTTTTAGCTAATTAGTCAAATTGGACTGCTCCCTATCAGTTTACTCCTAGGAGCAAGTGCCAAGCGTCTTTCGGCTGACTTACTTTGAATGTGGTAACCTTTTATTTTCTATTTCGATTGTTAATTGAAATATATAATATGTAAAACTATGCCTACAACACTTAATATTGAAATTGGGACACAATATAGTAAAACTTAATCTACTTTAAATATGTACAAATACCCTAAAACTATGTATAGAACCAAAACGACTTAGGAACTTTGGCCCTTACCATGCGTAACAACAAAAGTAAATGCTTTTGTTCAGACAACTGGGTCGCTACATAGTTCAGGTTATCTAGTCCAGTTGGGCTAGTCCAACTTTTCCAACCTTCTTAATTTGATCTGTATAAGTCGGAAAAAGTTGGATACTGTAGGTCTACTCAGATCGGCTAAATAGGTTTGCTTAAGGCGGAGAATGCGGTGCCGAGCCTTTTTATACTGGTTATTGACACCCGTCAGCTCACATTCGCTACTACAGTCGGCTTCGGCAGAGAGGGTTTGTCGACCCAAATTTTCTAATCCAGACAACTCACGGCTGCCAACCCACTCGCTTGAGCTTAATTTGCAAGAAGAATTTTTCTGAGCTTTTGTTTAGATTCATCGAAAAATTTGCACCTTTTGTTTAAGTACGCATTGTTTCATGCACATGCAAATGGATGAAAACACGTTGAATGATTTTATTGAAGCCTTTTTTTAAGAAATAACTTTCTACAGAACCTTCTAAACGTATTATGAAGAGTTACACTCATATCAAGCAACAACAAAATTCCTTATTATAATTAAACAAAAGTTAAAAAGAACAAACAAGTAAGTAAATAATGCGGAATACATTGATATTGTAAAATAAGCTCGTTCTTGATTATGGGCATCATTTGTTTTTCTTTCACGTGTACACTAAAATCAGTCTGTTGTTCAGTATTCCGTTTATTAGAAGATGAACACAAATTATTTTTATCAAGTGTTTAGAAGTTTTAAAGCTAGAATATTTTCATTGCTCAATTGTTTTGTACGTTTAGCTTTTTGGGACATTTTATCTACTTTATCAAATTTACTCTCTGGTGATTTTAGTTCGGAGCCATATAATGCGTAATAATTTACAATTTGATAAAGGAAAAAATGTATAATAATATCTTGCGGCATAGTTGGTTACACCTGCATAAACTGAAATTTTCCATTCAAATGAAATTCCAATCAGACAATCGCATAAAGAAGAAGTAAATAAATAAATTTCCCCCTTTGTGTGTAATTCTTGTTAACTTTTTGATTTATTAATGTCCATAAGACTTTTTTTGACGACTGCGTTACACCTAAATTCTGACAAAATATACCAACTAAAGTGACAACAGGCAACAAATAGCCAACCAGCAGTAATAAAAATCATACAAATGTTGACCACAGCTACTATTTCATTGATCGCCTAATGTGTCGAAATAACTGAGTAAAGGACTGACATTTTGATGGACAACCGAGGGTAAATCCATTCATTCACAACCAACCAGACCCTTTTAGCCGTAAGTGTACGCTTTAAAACGTATCCATCGACTTTAATGTACATGTATGGGTATATATACACATATACGCGTGTTTGTGTGTATGTGATATATTTACATATGTTTCACGTTCTAAGTACGTGCACGTGTACCTCATGTAAATTAGGCGCCAATATTATTAGTTTTTAATTCGTTACGCGGGAATGATGATGTAATTACTCTTATATTCCATTTGTAACACTTGGAAATTTACATAGTATTTGTTTCTATTAACTTTGTTTAAAAGATGGCTCCATTACATATGTCATGTCACAGCACAGTATGTTGTTTAACCATTATATGTGTGAGACTTCCTTTTTTTCTCTTTTTAATTATCAAAAATATTTTTAAAAAAAAGTTAAAAAAAGTATTATAGTCTTTTTCTATAGGGCTATTAATTATTGGAAATCTTATATGAAGTATAGTCCAAGATGTAGGTCCATGTAGTTGAAATTTGGTCCCCTCAGTTTTTATTTCAAATTGCTCTCATGAGAAAATTTTCATCACAAAACATTAACAATAAGGCTTTTACGACATGTAATTGTTCACATTTCCTAAGAATCCTTATATGGTGCTGTATCAAAAAAATAGACCTACTTTGTCCCAATTCAGTAAGGTTGATTTCTTTATCAACTTATTATTAGAAACCAATTTTTACCTTGAAATATTGAAAATTATTTTTTTTTAGCCTACAAAGATACAGTTTTTGTAGGGGCTGTTATATTTGAGTGAGTTCAAAAAATTGCGACAGTTTAACCAAATTTTTCATACCAACTTAGAATAGCGTAATACGCTTACACAGCGATTCTTGTCGAAAAATTGTAAAAATAACAATTTTTCTCTTTCCAAAACAAGGCGTTATATGAGTGGTCGAAATGTGGACCGATCCGAACCATTTTGAATGGCGTTCTAACTTGGATCAAACACGTCAGTGTACCAAATTTTATCAAATATTTCATAAATTTCGACTTGTAGGTTGAACACAAAAATACATGGATAGACATTAGACGGACGGACGGAGAGACAAGCTTGAGTCGATTGAGAAAATGATTCTGAATCGAACGGTATAATGGAAAGTGGGTCTATCTCATGTGTTTCTGTGTATTGTATATATTCGCAAAAACTTAATATACCCTTGTACCACAGGTGGCATCAAAAGTCAACAATTGTTAGTATTACCTGCTTATATTTAATACGTTTATGCTTTATATATATATATGGAATAAAAACTATGTTGCTTCCTCTCTTATCAACTTTTTTTACAAATTATAATTTCTCTCTCTTCCGTGTGGGCGAGTGGCGTAAAATTCTTCGCTTTAGCTTCTGCTTTACCTTTAGCTAGGCATGGCAGTACGTTGTCTAACGAACGTACGGACATTGTTCTCCGCTGTTCATAAGACTTTGTAATTTTTTTCGGACAACAGCTGTATTTCTGAGCAGAGGGAAACGCTGAAACGAAGATCCAGTTTACGTCTGACTTTACGAAGCTGTCGTACGATACGATCGAATTTTGGGTCGATGATACTCGATTGCTTTCTTATCTCCTTTGGCTTTTCGTTCGTTGTATTTACAACGGAATATATGTGATACCCATAATGTGTGTTGTAACAAAAACTAACTATGATATCCTCTTGTTGTCCATTTGCAGTTTTTTCCTTATTTATTATGTTTTTCTTCTGATCTTTCAAGCAAACGTCGCTCTGTGGTGAGAGTTTGCTTAAATGTTGCCAGTGTACATTTGTAGAACTTGCCTGCTTTTTGAAATGAATTATGGTCCCTCTTGCCCTGCTTGATTGATATCGATTAAACAGGTACTGAAGATCATATTTCCGAGGCATTTACTTAGTTTCTAGTAACTCCATATTTCCACTTTTTGTCGGTCACGCAAATTTTTTTCCTTAATTCTATAATTATTTGTCCATTTTTAGATTTTTCGGCACCACTATGTAGAAGCATCGAAAATAATTATTTGAATTTATTATTTTTTCCAACGTTGTGGAATTTCTAAGATTGAGTAATCTTTCTGTGTCCGTTAATTTTTTCAAATTTTTAGTGTCGTAACGATATTTTACTTTATTTTCCTTTTGAATGTGAAGCTCGATAGCTGTTTCGCATTTGAGCTAAAATATAACATTTTGAGTTCGATATCGAACAAACACCCATATGCATCATCAACTGGCTTCTCGTTAACGAGCGCTCTTTCTATATTAGTATATAAATAACACTTTAAATATAATATATGCAAAAGTCAACATATGAATACATGTGACACAGAGTGTTCGATGTGGAGCTGTGACCACTTATAGTGTTTTTGTACCCATCATCGGCGCATGAGAGGTATACTCATTTTGTCAAAACGTTCGCAACGCCCAGAAGGACACGTCAAAAAAAACACGCAAACTACGCATATGTTGCCTCAGTATCAAATTCTGAATCAATTTAAACACGCCCGTCTGTGCAATGTCTGTTATAAAAATTCTCCAAGTAAAAACGTTTGGAACCAGGTCCGTCTGTCTGTCTGTCTGTTCATCGGTCCGTCGACCAAAACAGTGTAGTATATGTGGTAAACATTCTCCCGTTTGCGGGTATGAAGAAATCTTCTACAAATTTGCAAAAGAAGATACTTGAAGGCAGAAAAAATCAGACTTGCCACTCTATATTATAGAATGGGAAAATTTAGTTCTTTCAATAGTTTTGTTTTTTTTTTTTAAGATAACGGCGATGGGTACAAAAGTTTGGATCACGACCGAATACCATTTTCTTATTTTTTACTCGTTTCTTTTAATAAATTACAGCTTGTAGGATGAACCAAAAATACTTGACCGGACGTCAGGAAGCAAAACAAACAAGCTTACACCTTTCCAAAAAGTGAACCAAACGGATCGACAACAATTTGCAATGAGGAATTGAATTGCATCTATTCACTACGTTAATTAAGATATATTAGTTTGGGGAAAAAGAAATGCATTATTTTTATATGAACTTCAGGACTTTATTTAACGTGCTTCGGATTGTCCGATTTGGGTCAAATATGCACCGTTTTGTTGTATGATTTATTGCCATTTTAAAGGTAACTTCAAAATGCCTCTCTCATAGAAGTCCTGGTCTCTATATGCAAAAAACTCTAGTAGTCGATTTTCACAATCCTCCCTAGATTCCATTTTTTTATCATTAAAGTAATTTAGCAATGCAAGAAAAAGATGATAATCGGTTGGTGCCAAGTCCGGACTGTATGGCGGATGCATTAAAACTTCCCAACCAAGCTCCCGAAGTTTCTGGCGAGTCACTGTAGATGTGTGTGGCAAAGCGTTGTCCTGGTGGAACACGTCACCTCTCCTGTTGGCCAATTCTGGCCGTTTCTGGTCAATCGCTATCTTCAAACGGTCCAGTTGTTGACAGTAGAGATCAGAATTTAGCGTTTGGCCATATGGAAGCAACTCATAATAAATAATCCCCTTCCAATCCCACCAAATGCATAGCAAAACCTTCCTGGCCGTTTAAGATGCTTCACTGCTCTTTGACAACGATCGTTTTCGCACAGAGTTATCGTATGTGATCCATTTCTCATCTCCAGTCACCATCCGTTTAAGAAATGGGTCTATCTCATTCCGTTTGGCCAAGGCTTCGCAGATGGAAATTCGATCAATCATGTTTTTTTCTGTTAATTGGTGTGGCACCCAAACATCGAGCTTCTTTTTGAATCCAGCTTTGTGTAAATGGTTTAAAACTGTTTTATGGTCGATTTTTAGCTCCTGGGCGATGTTACTACTGCTAACATGCCGGTCAACTTCGATCATTTCTCCGATTTTATCGACGACCGGCCTACCTGTGCCAGGTGCATCTTTAACATCAAAAATTCCTGAACGGAATCTACGAAACCAAAATTGCACATAATTGGCTGTTACAGTATCGGAACCATAAACACCATTCACAATTTTAGTCGCCTGGCTTGCATTTTCGCCTTTGTCAAAGAAAAACTGTAAAATGTACCAAATTTTCTCTTTGTTCACTTTCATTTTTAACACGCTGTAACTCACAACTGAATGCACCAAACAAAAAACAGCAAAAGAATTTTTTTTACTGCGAAATGTACAGTATGTAAATGTACAGTATCGGAAATTGTTTGATCGATACTTTACGAGAAATCTATCAGTGCAGCCACCTACCGAAAAAATAATGGATTTCTTTTTCCCCAAGCTAATATATAATAGTTTGTTTGCAGTCGTACTTCTTAGTTTCGCGCGGAAGGTAGCAATCTTTTCACCGTTTGAGTTGATATTTATTTTTCCATTAAGTTACTAAATTTTTTCATTTTCTTTAAACTCTTTTACAAATACAATCTTTTAGTTTCTGATAAGATAATAGAAACATTAACTTGATTTTGTGAGGAAAAGTTGCAATACTCAAGCATAGTACATCTGAAGATATAAAGTCATAGCAAATTCATTAAGTAAGTTCGCTGAGCAGCATTTACCACCGAATAAAACTGGAGTTAAAAGAGGATAATCTCTTCAAATTCACTTATGCTAGAATAAAAGCTTTAAACTTAAGATTGCAGGTATTTCCATTCGCGGCGATTCTCACCAGCTTTTCCACTAAGCGATTCAAATTTCAAAATTGGTCCCTAGTCGAAAAACTATCAATCTTTTTTTAGCGCCGTAAGGACCAAAGTCACAACGGTCTCTCTCTCGTTTCTTCCATTCAGTCTACCGACCCGGAAACCCCCATTTTAATAGTTTAAAAGAAAATAAATGTAGTTTATATCTCAAGAAGAAAAAATAAAACAAGAAAAATTGTAAATATTTAAAAGAAAAGATTTAATAAAGATAATATCACATCGGCATAAATTTATATTACTCTCTGGGAAAATGCCATGAGATAGATAAACAATTGCAATACTAACAGATAGATATGGTGGATAACCTACAAACCAGATGGGCCTGCACACTCCGTAAAGAAAATTTACCGGAGTATCTCGCCAAATTCTATCTTGATACATTTGAACTCTTTAGGGACTTGCACGAACGCGGAAGCCACGATACTGCTACCGTAACTCTTCTACTGACTATATAGGAAAAAAAATGAGTCCGCACAAACGTTGCGGAGAACAGGTCTCAAACCTTGCAACACCCACACCTGCGGATAATAAAATAAAATTACAAGGCCAAACATATCGACGGGATGGTCAACCAGTTTGCAAACCTGACCATGAATTTGTCGCAAGGCAATCAGAAACGTTAACATCACACGATATTGCCGCCGCTGAATTAGCCACCAGCCACCAGCCACCAGCCACCAGCCACCAGCCACCAGTTCCACTCAACAGTCCAACAAACCGAAACCCATCAAAACGGTCTTTTTGTAAAAAAAAAAAACCAATTAGCCAACGCCGTTATTGCCACCTATACGCCAATCGCAACTGGATCCGATAGAATAACGGAAATTACAAATTCGTTGTGTCGTACTGACTGCACCCAGCTCCCAGATTATCCACCAACAACGTATACAAATCGAGGAAAATCTGAGACCGCAGATAGACCACAATAATATATATAAACCGAAGTAAATCTGATACGGCAGATAATCCGCCAATCATAATAATAGATGTAAACCGAGATAAATTTGATAACGCAAATTACCGATGAGGTAATACTCGTAATCCACGTGTCTCCAAACAGTCTTAAACACTTCTAAACACTTGAAAATAATAGCGGAATTTGTTCATTTATTGGAGACTTGAATTGCTGTTTTCCACCAATTTCCAAGTTATCTAAGTTAGTATTTTTCGTCAAATTAAGAGATCGTTTTACAAGTTATTGGAAATATAGATTCAAAGCATACAGCCTCGCTGTCATGCATAAACAAACAAGAAAAAAATTCTATATATAACAAAATAATCGAGGCTGGGATTAAATATTCTTCTCAATTACTTTCATTTAGTGTAGGATAATAAGTAGTGAGGATTATCAATTATTGAAGCCTTGGGATGTTGATAGGTATAAAATCTTACAATATATTAGAAGAAAATGCCTTCATGCTTCACCATAGTAAACAATCAATAAGAAAATGATAGAGGAATTTTGCAGTATTTGGCTATACACGTTGAAAATGAAGTGAAAATAATAGAAATGCTTAGATAAATGGTGGACCAACTCGTCAGTTCTGTAAATAAACTAATGGAATATTAAATTCAGTATTCTTAGTATTAAGAGATTTCGCGTCTAAACGCCTCACATTAACGAGGTCACGGGATGTTTTTAAACATGGTCGCGGATATTTTTATGGTCGCAATGGATTGAACTTGGGGTCAATATAAATAATTTATTTACTTTACAATGAAATAAATTTTCTATCAGATTTTATTATTATTATTATTATTATCATTGTTATTATCAGCTAAATATCAAATTCAAAGTGCACATATTACTTATTCGTAGACATAACCAAAGTTCTATAAACGTACATGCGTATATTGTACGAACATTGTCAGAAGTAAACGATTCGTGCTTCAAATTTTTCCTCATATAGTAGTTTGGAGCCTTTTATGTGTTATGCTCACCGTTTCACCATGTGTTCTCATAGCCGCAAAGAATATGTTGTAGGCAGAGTGGGACGCCTCGTGGAATTCACCTTTTGGAAACGCCGATCGCAGGTATTTGGTCGTGAGGTTCAAGTTGTTTTTGGGATTCTTGGAGACAACCCGACCGCTTACCTCTTTGCATTGACTTGAGTGTATTAAGTAAACTACGTTGCAACAATTTTCTCAGTCACTCTTTTACGCCTTATGTTATTATATGTATTGATACCTGACTCAATAGGTTCGTAGGACGAGTTACAGATCTCGCCACTATCGACGACTCCACATGACTTCAGCTAGTGCCAACCTTTAAAGAAACCTTTTGTAGCGATCTATTAATTCAAATGAGTGAGTCTAATAGGTTTCTTCGTGCGTTGTGGTGTTTGATAACAATTAATTTAATAATTACATACAGAACAACTTGATTTCACTTTTAATAAAAAAGTCAATTAGAAAATTGGCAAAAGTATTTTACTCCTTTACTAAGGAACAAATACGAACACATTCGTCGGAAGTTTGCCTTTGTAAGTTTGCTGGAACGCTTATCCTCGAATGTGAATAACTAAACCGAATGCTTGCCAAAAAAGATATTTTCTGATAAAGCAACGTAACTGAAGGCAAACTTATTTGCTCCGTTAGTATTCCTAAAAAAATATTCCGTTTTAGTTTAAGGCAAGTTCAATTGCAAACTTTCGCTATTAACTCTTAACTGCAAAGTATGATTTCTATCAGCTCAATTGTCAATCGCAAAATAGTCATGAAAAACTTATGCTTAAGTTTTACTTGATACGCTAAGGAAATTTACAACAAATACTCACAACTAACGTAAAAAGAGCTGATATATATTTAGATATTTTTTAAAGGTTTTTTTTTGCAATTAAAAATTCATGCATTGTTGTCCGTAACATGGAGGCATGTATGTAATAAATTCACCTGGGTATTAAGCTGGACTTGCAGTTGTTGTTTGCTGACGTCTCGTGTCACTTTTCATTTTACAACTAATAACTTCTTATACAATTTATTATGGATTGTATTTTAGTAACGCCGCTTGACAGTAAGCTTGCTTTCTCGTTACGATAAAAATCCTTAAGCAGTTAAGATGTAATAGCGATTCCATCTCGTATTCTTTCTTCTCATTTTGAATGATGTTATTTGTCAATAATAAGACTGAATTGCTGCTCCTTTGCTAGCTTGTGTCGCTTAAGCCATTTGCGAAAACTGAAATAAATGATTTGATAGTGCAGAGCAAAAATTTTTATTGTGAAGTACACAAGGTAAAGGAAGACTTCAATGGTGAATAGCTTTTGACCATAACTTTTGGCGATGTATCTTTCCATTTGATTTTCGGAGGATCCGATTTCATGTTTTACTGCTACATCATTAAGGTCAGTGTAGTGAAATCTTATATAATTGAATACATGAGTTCCAGCCGGGTTTATGTAGAGAGTTGCCAGAGTGGTCACTCCTCTTTTTTACGTTTCCCAAATATATGACATTTGTTAGTTTTGAAAGTAAGCCAAAATTCCGCAGCAATTCGGTATCGTTTACAGGACCACCTCGTCGCTAGCGCTTTACAGACTTATGGAAAAATTCTTAGTATTTATGATGAAACGTTTTGTTAACAGCAGAAGCACACAAATACTATTGTTCGTTCGTTGAAAATTTCGCCTTGCTTTCGTCGTTGATAAATTCGATGGAATTCCTTAAAAGCAAGTAAAAGTACTATAGTGGAAAATGGTCCACCGTTAAATAACCCACACCACTTCGTTTAATAAGATGTTTTATGAGAAGTGGTGGAAAACGTCGTCCGATCCGAATTATTTTTAACAGCGTTCGTCTTTGTACTAAAACAATTCAGGGTGTATTAAATTTCATCATAACATCTAAAAAATTGCTTACAACGGTTCAGAAAGTGATTCTGATACTAAAACTATTAAACAACAAGAGTTTAGCTTTACTTGAAGTGCTTGAAAAAACAAAACAATAGACTTAGGTAATAACAGTTTTCAGAGGAAGGAACTTATAAAAAGTATATTTTTTATATATTTCCATTACAATTCGTTTAGTACAGTTGCCTATATAACGACCTTTTAACATAAAACATCTTAGGTGAAGCGAAAAAGTTGTACCGATCCGAACCATTTTTGGTAGGATTTGTCCTTAGGCCAAAACGCGTCGGTGTACCACATTTTATTAATAAATCTCGAAGATTGTGATAGGTTGAACACAAGAATGCGAGATGGACAGATGAACAGACAAGCTTGGATCGATTCAGAAGGTGGTTCTGAAACGCAACTCTTCAGAACTCATTCAGATCGATGTAATCAGAGATGGGTCTATCTCAACATTTTCTTGGGCCACATATGGTGTAAGGCATAAAAATTAGCAGGAATCCAAACATTTTACCCTATGATACCCTATGGCTGGTCAACCAAACATTGACTAAAGAGCCAATATTGAATCATCTGCGGAAGGGTGGCTACAAGCAGAAGCTCGTTATTTGGATACCACATGTGAATAGAAAGAATTTTCGCTCATTGCTGAAATAAAGAGAAAATGTACCAATAATGTGCGGAAAGATTACGGTGCAAGTTGGAAGAGCTGCACAAACAATAAAGACCGAATAGACGATATTTAAGCTAACGCTTTACGTGTTGCAGAATTGCAGCGAAATTACGTACCGCATATATTGCTCTAATCCGACAATTTGATGGGATAGAACTCCCAATGTCAAACGTGGAAGTGATTAATGTGCGCAATTAAGTTAAACCGTTCAGAATTAATCAAAAGGAAGACGTGGCTTTACATCACGATAATGCTAGACACACACATATCTTTAATTTAATCACTCAATAAAAATTTGGAAAGACGGGCTGGGAAACTTTGATAGATTCATTCTATTTAGGTCGGACTTTGGCGCGTGCGATTTGCTTCGCCACCGGCAAAACTATCTAAATGGAAAGCCGATCTCATAAGAAACGTCCGAAAATCACTTGATTCAGTTTATTCGACAGAAATCACAAAATTTCTATAGCGATGGCTTAATCACCTTATGGGTTAAAAGGTTATCGACCAAAATGGCATACATTTGGCTTAACGTAGTTGTTTTTAATATCGGAAGAATGCATTTGAATTTTGGTGAAAAGATGACACGAACTTTTTCTATATAATAAAAATTATGGAGGCGAAAATAATCAATACTTTTTTATGCGGTAACGTATTCCAATGTCGACCCTCACGGACAATAAATGATTGTCCAGCCAAGGAGATAGACATTAATATGAGGAGATAGACATTAATGAAAGGAGATAGAAATTAATTAAGGTTAGGCGATTGACATGAATGATTTTTTAAAGGTACCCATCGAAACTTTAGGTAGCCGAGGAAGGAGAAATTTTTATAATTAAGGCCGACGTAGGATAAAAACAGCCCTCTGTAGGGTAGAATGAAGTACGAGGCGTGTTTAAAAAAAAAGTGACTTTATTTATCTTGAAAAATATTTATTTATCCATCAATATCTATTTTGTCTCCTTTAAAGTAATCCTCCTTAGATGTAATGCACTTGTGCCAAGGCTTTTTCAAATCCTCGAAGCACTTCTGATAAGCGCTTTATGTTATGACTTTGAGTTCTTTCAGCGCTGCTCCTCAATCGCATTATTTTGGTACAATAACCACCGATACCCAAACTATCCAAAAAAAATTTCATCGACAAGAGTCAACCGATATGCCGATATCCTGCGTCATTTTTTCTAATAGTGGTACGATAATCCTCCATAAATATTTTCTTCACTGCGTAACATACTTAAAGGGCTCTTAACAAAATTTATCTAGCTCGCCGAAATTGGCGGGTTCACAAGGGAAATTTGCCCTACAGAATTTTGATGATATTATGTAACGTAAGTGGAAGTATAGTGTAATGTGTAAACTTACTTCGCCAGCCAGTAATCATCCAAACAAGTTAGCAAGCATTTTAATGTTTACAACAGATAACTTAAGTAATATTAATTCACAGTTCAAATTACAAATAAGTTATTGAACAAAAACTAATTAAATTAATGATAAAATCCACTTACCCATTCAATTACACTCCGACTGTAAATTCGTATTGTTGACTGAATAACGAATTCAAAAAAAACTTTTATTTTTTTTTTTTTAATTTATCAGATTAAACAAGTGATTAGATTTTTTTTCAAACAAAATTAGGCCTCGGTTTGTGACATAGTCAGTAAAGTCCAATTGACAAACGGCAACGACCAGTCAAACAATTTTGATGATTACGATCCTTTCCACAACCGAACGGATACCCCTTTAAAAAGATGATGTTCAAAAAAGGTGATGATGATGTCCAAGCCAAGAAGCAGGAAAATGCCAAGCCAAGCCAAAGCCAGGCGCAATGAATTGAGGATGTTGGATAGTCGGGAATTTAAAAATATATATCTGGAAAAAAAGTTGCTTATAAGCCTAAGTTGTCTGTGCATACAGAAGTGACTAATCGTAAATTAAAGTCTAATTAAGAAGATAATCAGGTATCCATCCTTTCGTATGAGTCCGCAATAAAACCGCGCACATTATAAAAATCTACTCATTCACTTTTATTTTTAATTCTTTTTTTTTTATACAATTCAAAGAAAGTTGACTCAAAAATTCCAACACTCAAAAACAGCACAACCCGTAGATGTCCTCAGGTTAGGAGCGTTCGACTACTTGTGGACTATGAAAAATCATAGCAAGGGAATATAATGTGCATATGCTTTCACATATTAAAGAACTGTAGATTAAAAGTTAGACCTTTTTGCAAATAAAGGTTTCATCAAAGATTCGCAAAGTTAATTTTTATGTCAGACTGCTATTGTGGGTCAATTTTCATCACAACATATTAAAACGTAAACTTTTCTGCCCTAGGAAAGAAAAATTATCCTGAATATTCCAATAAAGGGTAGGATCCAAAAAGTAGGCCGAGATGGTGAGAATTCTAAACAATTAACGTTTTCTATTTTAAACTTCATCATGAAGCTTTGAAATTTAGAACTGTAGCTCGATCATAAGTTTACACAGACAGCCATCAGATGAACAGACACGCTTAGACCAATTCAGAAAATGATTTTGAATCGATCGGTATAATACATGGGTCTATCTTAAGCCCTTCTGCGTGTTACATATGTCCGCACAAAGCTAATATATCCACACCACAAGTGAAGATCTCAACATCGGGACACATTATATATGGAAAGCGTTAACATGTTCGAAATCCCGAAATTGAAAAATAGCCATCGCCGTTTGTTCGTTTCTATGTTATGTTTCTAGGGAAGATAAAACACCATATAAATATTTTTTTTTTTGGTTACATAGGGTTTATTTGAGAGTAAGCGAGTAGATCATAAGTTCTTTCTTCAATTATTTTGAAATTATTTGCATTTTATTAAATTTGATTAGGTTCAGGGTCTATTTTATATTAATTGAAAGGTTTCGTCGTAATTTCATTAAAGAAAATTCTTTATTGCTTTGTGCGGCCCAGTTGTACTCTTTGCTTTGATTTTACTTTTCATATATGTTATTTATTTTATTTTATCACGGTGGAAACAATCTCCATCCAATTGTCAGTTGATACATGTTAAGTGCTTATCGTTAATATTGAAAAAAAAGGAAAAGAAACGAAAACAACAACGGAAAAAAGAAAGAAAAAAAAATGACGACTAAACATGGTCATGACTGAATGAATGAGTGGTTCAGTGACAAAGAGGCTCGATACTTGACTGAATTGTTGGCCTGTCTGAGTGCTTAGTTGGTTTGCTAGATTGGCTTCGTTGACTGATAAGTCCTACGATCTCTCTTTCACTTTACGTCTGTAGCATATCTGCGTATGCATCAATGGTTGGGTGTTGTATACGTGCATACGTCTGCATGTGCGAGCGTCTGCTGTATGTGTGTATATGTTTGCAGTTGTCCTGTAATATAAAAAAGCGCACAATGTTTTTAATGTTTTATGGTCTCGGGTTAAGTTGTATTGCTTTTATATATACGTTTGTATTTTAAGTTTTTCTACACAGTTTTGCTGTGGCAACAGGCAATTAAACAAAAATTCTTTAGCACCAGCAACTTAATGTTCACAAGAGTCGCGAGTTGATGTTTTACAATTTCGCGTTTTTTTTTCTTTTGTTTAAATATTACTGTCGTTGTTCCTGTTGTTGCTGTTGTTGCGGTTTTGTTGCGAAGCCTATAAACAGACCGTTCATAACAAACAATTCATTCAAGAGAAGATTGCTAACTGGCTAACTAGCATTGCATTGGTTGAGTTCCTCTTTCTGTTTGTTTCTTACTTTTTTCTTCTCAATGTTGGTGTTTTTGGTTTCTTCTTTTTTCGTCTTCTACTTTTTATATATATATATATATATATATATGTTTTGTCGTGTACTTAGTCTTGCGGCCAACATGACTCATTTGCAATTATGTGGTCTGCGATGTTGTTGGGTTTAGTTGATTCTACAGTTGTATATTTGTTGTATTTGTCTCAACCTATAGATGTAGTGTCTAGGGGCTTTTATTCTAACCGCTCGAAATACTTGTACCGAGATGCTGACGCCGTTAACGTCAATGAACAGCAAACGCCACTGTTCATCGCGAAATGAAAACAAACAATGAACAAAATTTCACAATCATTGTGCATTGATTGCAATGTGCGTATGCTTCCCTATACATTCAAACACATACGTATAAATGTATGTAGGTACTTTATACATATATAAGCATAATTTATGTGTTGTTTCTTGAGGTGAAAAGGTGTGGTGCACATCGCGTTTACTGTGGAACTTTATTTCACATTGAAGCCATCTTCTACGTCGATGCCTGTACCCAAAAAAAGACTTTAACATCATCTTAGACGAAATTGGGTTAATGGATGCATCATCAAATAAAAAATAAACCACTGTATTGGTCATCCTCCGTAGTAAAGTCCTTCAAATTAAGTTTTACACGCTGATAGCTTTTCAAAGTAAATGATCATCTTTTCTTTATAAAAACAGAACATGTGATGACAATAGCTTTAGAGAATTATGTAGCGATTAATACTAATTTGTGTGGAAAGATCCTATAATGAGAAATTTTACATGCCAAGTCGACATAGTTAGAGTTTCTATGACATATGACCTTGAACTGACGGTGAAATTTGGCTACTGAAGTAGTGGTTTGTACATTCGAATCGCTTTAGGCATCGATTGACGTACCCCAAATCTTTATTAAGAATTTGGCTTAAGAAATAAATATTAAGACTAAAACCTTAAAGTATTAGCATCTAACGCTATAGCCTTCACTGAAAATTGTATGCACTTGAGCTTTGAACCCATGGTCATTGAATTGTTGGTCAATCCTTTCCCAACTCGGCCACTCAGGCGGATACATTGGCTTTTATAAGACGTTATTCTTTGTCGGAAATTTTATGTTGACTTCTAATGCGACTCTCCAGAATTTCTTGACCCAACAAACTCTGATATCCCGTTAGATTTAGAATCTAGTGGACAATCTTTGCCAGTGATTTGATTGAATATCTTAGATTTGTTTCTTTCCATAAATACTAATTTAATGGCAAGGCCATTGGTAAGCTGTAGTCCACTGATCTATACGTGAAGGGTGGATGTAAAATCTCGAGCTAAACAACTTTTCTTCATATCGAATCATTGCATATAGGGGCCGATGATTTATAATTTTTGATATCGAATAAACTCGATAGCTGCTGATTATTGATTCCCTGTAAAGAGCAGAGAGTTTACAGCTATTGATAAGGTATGCATTTTTCTAACTAACGAATGAGAAATCTTATGACCGTAAATTTGCTGTCCAGTAAAATATTCAAAATACCATCGACTATATTCTGATAGAGGAAATTATAAATAGGCCGGTGTTGTACATTAACGAGAAAAGAGTTGGGTTGGACCTGTTATTATACCGATGGATTTAGAATCACTTTCTGCATGAATCTGTCCGTCCTGTATTCCTGTGTTCAACGTCGCGCTTCTGAGATGTTTTCATGAAATTTGGTTTATCGATGTGTTTTGGTCGAAGGACGAACGCTATTGAAGATCGTTCGGATCGGGCGACTTTTTCAACCACTTCTCATATAACACTTTATTTTGGAAAGTCGCTATATGAATAACTACGTTAAACGAAATGATGTAGGGTATTTAACGATGAGCCGTGTCCTACTATAGTATTTGTATTTGTTTTCATAATGAGTTCATATGTTCGTAGGTATAGTCAAGAATAATTTAAGTAAATAATTTACAAACTTTTAACTCTGTGTCGATATGAGTCACAAGTGACAAAATTACACCATATTTTTTGTTGTAGCTGATAAGCGCTCACTGATACGCTGCAAAGCCAATTGACCTTTTTTGTTTGCTTTCATTTAAATATTTTGCGCGCCATCGACTGCCCACATCGGTAGTTGCATATTGTAATATTATATTTGTTGTTTTATTTGATGTTTGTGCGCTTTTCTCATTCTCAATCTACGTACACTATAAGCTAACGTTCTTTCATGGCTTTGGCATTTCCGAAATAAGTTATCGGACTTTATTACTATTTTTTTGTTTTTTTGATGATTTAAATGCTCAGACATTTATTGTTTTAAATGTGGGTAAAAAAAAAAAACAATTCAGCAAATGCAAACAACTTGCTCTAATGACGCCACAAATCATTTTATTGCAATTGACACGCAGTTTAACTAGTTTTCCATTAGTCTTTACAACTAAATGGAATTAACAGTAAATTTCACTAAATGGTCCCGGAGTTTCTATCATCTATGATAATGGGTATACTTTGGAGAGCAGTCCACGTCCATTCCTTCATTTTTTTTTTTTGATGTGATCATTTAGTTAGGGGTGGGATGGCTACAACACGCTAATGTATCAAATTTCATCAAACAATTCGAATTGTAGGGTGAACACAAGAATACAATACGGCCAGATAGACAAACAAGTTTAGATCGATTCAAAAAATTATTCTGAATCGATCGGTACAATGAGAGGTAAACCTATCTCGGGTCGTTTTGGGTGTTGCATATACCCACGTAAACTTAAGATAAGCTTCTACGCTAGCCTGTATAGGGTGTGAATACTTTTCAAATCTGTAAATCAAAAAAAAGAGGGTCTTTAATTCAATTCAAATGAAAAATTCCTCCTTGCGTTATGATTATCTCAGGTTAAAGGTTCTAACATGTTCGCGAATGCTAAAAATTTCACCGAGTTTCAGCGAATTCTAAAAAAAGGCTAACGTTCTTGAATTGATAAGATATGTTTTGCAAGGATAGTCGGAAGGCAATATTAGGCGTTAGAAGAACAATTTAGTTCGCTCCGATACGGTAAGAGAGATTGTAATAGGGGATGGGTGCATCGATGATTGTTTTGCCTTTACCGACTAAGCACTATTTGCACTAGCACTATAGTTATAACTAAAGAAAATTCTACCCGCACTTGAGATTCCTGCATGTGCACTAATAAAATTAATACCCACTCAATCTTTATAGCGAATTAAATATAATTACATTCATTTGGTTATAAACGAAAGTCCGTTTATGAACAGAGATTGTGTATTATCCGAAAGGATTGCGTATCATCTGAAAGGATTGTGTATTATCCGAAAGGATTGCCTATTCGATGATATTGTACATATAGAAGGGCGACTTGACAAACCTTGTACAATTTCGATCACCGACAATAATATTGTGAGAAGTCAAAATCGTTTCTCCTTTTCATTTCACATGTCCTCTGGCTCGTGCAAGCAGTGATACAGTAAAAATTTTTTTTTTATTATACAATCAATTGTGCAATACGGTGACGATCGGAAAGAGGTTAGGAAAGAAAAGGAGATAGGGAAACGGTCGACGTGAGCCCAATTGCTAAGCCGTATAGCCACGACCAAAGTAAACACTATCGCATGAAGATTTCAATTCGCGAACATAGACCTGGTATTCGCGATTCTTGTCTACTCGGCTATTCATGCGGATAAGTTTAATTAAGATAGAGAAGATTTAATTACGTTCGATTTAAGCAGACAAAAGTAACGACGGGTTTGAGACATCGCCGTTGCAAACAATTGTTTTCAGTTGAGCTCTGCCAAATTTGGGTATCCCAACCCTTGACATCCACCATTTTTCTCTTCTTGGGCAGGCAGCCTATGCTGTCAGACGAGGATACGCGGTGTTTCTATTCTTTTTGGCCGAAAAGCGAATGAACGTAAAAACCTTTACTTGACTTCGATCAGACATAAGAAGATTTTACAATTCGATATAAATGTTTGATAACATACTTGGCTTTGACTGTCTTTGAACTTTTGACTCACAATCATAATATGCTCAATAAGCAATATTTATTACAGATAGCATTATGAATCTACGACTTGGCCAATTATGAAATTCGTCTGCGTGAAGTGATCTACGACTATGTATTGGACGACTGAATTTACTTTACTTGAAATAAAGTTGTGATTATCGGCATAAAAGAAACTCCATCCGAAGGAAAAATGTAAATTATAATTCGTATCAATATATTCCCTCGACATCAATATACCGAAATACAAAGTTAAAGGCCGTCAAAGTGAGCACCATCTTTAATTTCAAACAACCAAAATGTATTGCCAATTTTGTTGGCTGATTTTTCTACTATATATTAACTATCTCGAATATATATCTATGTAAACCAAAGTTCTTGCACGTAGGATGAAAATGGTCGAAATCGGTCGAAGGATATGCCCACAGCATTACGTAAACTGAGAGCCACTCAGTGTTCCAAAAGGAATAACAAATTGTTTTTTTGCTCATTACTTATAAACTAGAGTAGGTAAATATACGCTACGCCTGTCCAAATAGTATAGTAGATAAAAGTTTAATTTTTTTTAATGCTTTCATAAGGTGGAGAAACAAGCTTCAAAAACCATAAAGTAAATTTTTGCCCAGTATTTCACATTTGGAATGCGCCTAAACATATCCGTTTGCCCGTCTGTTCATCTGTCTGTCTCCCCGTATGGCCGTACTGTGTAGAGTTTGTGGTCAACATTCTCCTTTCGCAAAAATGAAGACATCGCCTACAAATTTGCAAAAGAATTTGAAAGCAGAAAAAATCAGCCGCGCCACTCCATATTATTATTTTTTTTGTCTTTTTAGGATAACGGTGAATATAATTTTTTTCCTTGGTTTATATATTTTGTTAATTTTTTGGCAAATTGGCAAAACAACTAAAACGTTATAATGGGAAAAAGGACTGGATACAAAAAGAGAGAGTATACTAATGAGTGATAAGATAGAATGGGACTTATTATTTTTTTCTAAGTCAGATTTAAAGCCGGTAGTATATGCCGTAAGGAAGAAACTACTCTGTGAAGAGCCTTGTAGAACTTATTAAGCGGTTTTGTCTCCAATACTTTGTACTAGAGACAAAGTGATTCAGACTGCTGTGCCTGCTATTGCTATCGATGATCTGGAAGATTGTGGAACGGAGAAAAACTCCACCGCTAATAGCGCAAAATGTATCATGCGGTGTGGGGTTAGAAGGCGGAAAAAGACTAGTGGGCCTATTAAAGAACATGGTCTAAGTGGTCTTGTTTTCTGTTGTTTTGTGTTGTTTTTTAAAACGAACTACTTGTACGTTTTATTTGTTTTTTTTTTTTTTTTAATGTGGTCAATCCATCCCTCATATGTGTAGTAAAGCGAAACAAGTCAGGAAAGAGAATGAGAACGGTTGCGTGCGCAATCGTGTTACACCGTTACCGACTGAGCAGCCATTGCACCTACGACACTAAGTATAGCCAAACCACACTAAGTTTTTAATCCGGTAGTTGCGGCTCTTATCTATTCGGTTATGCCACTTTTTTGCTTTTTAGGGCTTGTTAAGTACTTCATACTTTAATTAGTATTTCTCATTATATCGATTAGAATACATATGCGTGCACATGCTACGTTTTGCATATGTTCTACAAACAGATAGTAGACTAGTCTTCAGTGTTGGACATAGCTTTCTTTTTTTGGTATATGACCAGACAGTCAGAGGATATCCTCTATGCGCTTGAATAGCATGGCCGCCAAGAAGGATGATAGGTGGACAAGGGTGGAAGGAGGAAGTAATGTCTGACTACGTTTGACTTAACGGTGGAAGCATTTTAGCACGGTGGAAAGATCTCTGCCGATAGGTTGTTTCGGAGACGCGTTGCGTGGTGAAATAATTACGAGCCGCGGTCGCGTGTCTTACGATATGAAGGCAATTTCAGGATAGGTGGATGGGAACGGGGAGAAAGTTTCGCGATCCTGTTAGTGCACTTAATCGGTGAACAAACTGTTTTTATCTATGGGGAATATCTGCCCTGCATATACTGATGCGTAAACATTGCACGGCCCACATTACGACGGTGTTCGAGTGTATCGCGAGTTTCGGACACACTTTTCTCACCTTTAAGTACCTGTGCCTATCAATGTATACGCTCGAGCATTTCCAAGCAAGATGTCGAGGCTCCCGCCCACACACAAAGTATACGTATCAGATTACTATTACGCTGCTGCCATATGTGTTTCCACTCTAAATGGACAAAAAGCACAAGCCAATAATGGGCGCTGAAAAATAATAACTTTTAATTTTTTTTTTTTTAAAGTTCTTCTTCTATCTTTACACGTCTTTCGACATTTGTATTTAAGTTGCGCTATGAACACTCCATAAAACTGATGGCAGGAGAGAAAGAGTCGTCTAAATCGCCCCGCATTATTAAGAAATCTTTTAAAATAAACAAGTAAAAGAGTTATATGTGGTTATGAATGAATTTTTTATACCCATCATCGTTATCCTAATTTTGTAGAATAATTTTGCGTGTCTGTTGTAGTTTATGAGCAGCAAGTAAAAGTGTTTTTGTTACCTGTGTGTGGGCTTGTCATTTTCAAATTCTTTTGCAGGCGATATCTCCATTTTTGCAAATTGACTAAGAACTTATATACTTTATAGGATTTTGAGTCTTGTCTCTGCGCATTATGTATAAATACATATACAGGTTTTCGAAAAGAAATGATACTATGACACATTATAACATTGGATAAGCGTGATGAATTTTTATCACTTTTGTATAAGTACTCTCATAGAATATACGTTTAAATTTTTGTAGAAATTCTTGTAGTTCATGAGAAATGGGCAAAAAACCAATTTTCTATTTCTTTTGAAAAACGGAAAAACGGTTCTCAGTACATGGTACCACAGGCGTGTCGCTCGACCGATTTATTTACATTTAACGTGGACGGACGGACGGGCATACTTAAATCGATTCAGAATTTGATGCTGGTTAAACATATGCGTATTTTGTTGGCTCTCTGAAGCTTCCTTCGATGTGTTGCAAACGTTGCGACGAAATTAATATGTCGCTCATCCTTCGGTGATAAAAAACCAAAAGACTATATTATGCAGAGAAATTTTTGTAGATAACATATGCATAGGTGTACAGGTCACCGATTCAAGCACGGCAAGTTGTTTTTTGAAATTTTACATCTTGTTTTCCTTTTGTTTGAAAAGAAATGTCGTTATTAATGTGTTTAAAAAGTTGTTAATTAGAAGAACCAGCATGAAATTTGAAAAAAAGTAAAAAAAATCTTTGCAAGGTGTTTAGTTAATTAGAAAATCTTTGCTAGCAACCTGCTAACTTATTTTAGCGCGCTAGAGGTTTCCAAAGCGATAAACTTGAAGGTAATATCATTTATTTATTACATTATTTAATATTATTAAGTAAAGTCATAATTTTTTTATATTATTAAGCAGAGATCTTATATGCTAACCATACGATAAATTAAAATCGGGTTTTAAGTTATCTGACGATAGAAAAGAACTAAAGACTAATAGTCATGTAGTGTATGTGTTTGTGTTCTTAAAAAGTCGTTGTATCTCTTGTTATTGCTATCCTACATTGAATTAAATCGAATAAACGTAATTATCTGCGATGTAATGGATGCTTTCGTTTGAAATTTCTATGTGGTGCGAAACAGGTGCTAACCATGTGACTACAGATGATAATAACGGTGATAACGTAGCGAAAATACTAAGCAACAGGAAATTATGTAGAAAATTGGAAATATATTCTTCTTTAACAGTTTCAAATTATTTCAATGGAATTTTATATGCTTTCGTAATGGATACGATGCGATAATATGATGTAAAGAAGTTATAAATAAATGTGTTTGAATTTCATTAATTATTTAATTAATAATTACCTGCATGTAATTGCGCATCGATTGGGCTGGGAAGAATATAATTCTAATCTTTTTGTTTTCTTTTCGCCAACTTCTTTGGCTGCCTTTGTGTCTGCTTCTGTCTGTGTTTTTGTTTCCTTCTCTTCCGCTTTCTCTGCGTGTTTCTTTTCCTATCCGAGCTGGAAGTAGAAATCTTTGAAAGTCACTGCTAACCATACACACATTTCTTCAACTACTTCACTCCTCTGGACCATCGTTAGGTATTACTTCGCAGAGGATGGTCGCAATTACTGCGTTCCATATGGTGCGACCTTATTGGAATAACCTACTAGCACCCACTTTTTCTTCTCTCCTTCTAAGCGCATCATCGGCGTTTTCGGTCGTGTTCTCTACTGTCTGGTGGGGTGTACACTACGAATTTGGCCAATCAAACATCGCACGCTCCACATCTTTTTCCACGTTTATACATATTGGACATATTGACAAACTGTCATGACCGAACACATGTAGATAATCTTAGTGACAGCCATGATCGGTTAGAAACTATGTGAGGTGATAGTTTACCTTATTATGCGTTTTGCTGGCCGTTTTATTATATCTAGGACGAACGAGAACGTTCATCTATGTTTCGGCGCTCTTTTCCATCGCGTTGGTCACTCGTACATTCAGGTCACGCCATCTTGAGGAAGATTCTTTGCGCCTGAAGCTTCCGCTTCATTCCGTAGATGCGCCTCATCACACACGCGATGATGTCGAAAAGGGTTATACTCGCAATGGCCAGGGCTGCCTCGTCTGGGATGGTTTGAGAAGGGAAAGTCTGCCTGAGGGCGTTAAGAGGGTAAATCGTCGCCATGAGTGTGTATGTACATATGCGCTTGTCTCTCTCTTTCTCTACGGAGTATTGTAGCTCGTAGGTACAACTAGAACAGAATTTAAATATTTGCTTTCCCACTTCTCCTTAGGGCTGGACAAGCAGGCATCAGATAGGGCAGCCAATAAGAATAAAGAAAGTCAAGTCGAACGCCAGGCAAGAGGAAACAAAGTTTCGAATAAGTAGTCAAACAGACAGACTTGAAGCGCTCACAGAACTTGTTTACAGAGAAATGATGGGCGTGAAGACAAATAAACAGATATGGAGGCAAACGGCAAGACAAACGTAGATGATTGCATGATCTTATGCAGATAAATTGATAAGCAGACATGCAAGCAAGATAAATAAACAGATAGAAAGATGAACATGCAGATAGACTTTCCAGGGTCGTAAAATTTCATGTTAACCAAATACATATATACAAATTTATACATATATATGTACATAGAATATATATTCTCATTTTATTTTCGTTTCTCTTTATTATTATTGCTATTGTAATTATAAAGCGGTAGGCCAACGTACATAGCAACAATGTGTTCAGTTATTATGTAAGAGAAGTTTTAAAATAGACATATACGCATAACTCGGCTACTGATGTGATCGTCTTACTTTTTAATATCCTTAGTAATTTTTTCCTGCCAAGAAAAGCACAGGTTTAGGGGCTTAAGAATAAAAACCTAAGTAATCTACATAACGAACCAACAAAGTATTTCAAAGTAGTACTGACCAGATAATAGAAGATCTTCTTCGTTCCACTAAGGAGTTAGAAATGCATTCGCATTTTATCTTGGAAACTGTCAACTCTCTATTAAGACGTTAGACGAATGAAATCGAAGGATTCTGTGGAGGTACATCAGCACTTAAAACTTCAGATACGCCAAGGAAGGGTAATCTAAAAAACATAAACAAGAACGAAGGAGGAAATTTGTTCTCTGAGTTTAACGTTGTAAACAAATCGCCAAGCCTGTCCAATTTACATGACTCTTAACCGTTAAAAACACGTGCAACATGAGAAGATAATGGGCAATAGTATGTTCAACTCGTAGAAGCAAATAGCGATTCAAATCGTACAATTTTGCTAGCGTAAGGAAAACTGTTGCAAAAATATTGGAGATTAAGGTTGAGGTTGCGATAAGGGCTTACGCTAAGAGCCCACAGGATCAACAAAGCTCACGGGATTCGGAGAGAGTTTCAAAGCGAGTCCTTATTCGTAGTTGGGTTAATGCAAAATATTTTGTTCAAGCTCTAACAGGTGTCGTATACCTATCTGATTCGTATAGACGAAATAATAAAACTACTATACAATCTTTGTTCCTTTCCATGTGTTGATTAAAGAAATAAGCACAATAATAGCTTAAATCAGAACGGTACAAATGACATTACAACAATAAAATTATCCGCTTTGCAATGTTGTTTGCAAGTACATATATACATCCGTATGTACGGAGGTTAGCCCCACTTGCAATTGAAGTTTTGATCGCCTTTTTCTGTGAATTTATAGTGATTTTGCGCCATTATAACGATAAATAGAACTGCTTATAACGGCTCACAATAGGCGTTCTTAGTGAATGCACACATCATAATACAAACTAAATCGCCAGCAAAGATATTGGAATTCGATCGATTTGCTTGAAACAGAATTTATTCTGATATAAATAAACTTAAACAGCAGTAATGTCTTCTTGAATACATTACATTAATATTGTACAAGTATGTATGCATACATACACATGCATACTACGTATTAGAAAGTCGACTAGAATTAATAATTGATTAAATGTAGAATATATTACAATAACAACATAAAATAGAAAAGTATATGATAAAGATGACGAGTTTATTGGTATTGGATTAAAATCCATATTACAAAGGAAAAAAGAAACAAAAGAATATTATAAAATTAATTTTAACATTTAATTGGATTTAATTAAAGTTTTATAATGAATTTTATAAATTTTTATAAAATTAATTTATTAGAATTCTATATACTCAAGAGCGACAAATTATATAAACCAGAAAAATTTGATGCACAGTAAAGAAAAGTAAGAAAATTATATTCGGCTGTGACCGAAGCTTGCATCGTCTCCTATAATATGGCTGCTTTTCAGCATTCCCTCATGGTAACCTTACCGAGTAATAAGCAGAAAACCTCAAAGAAGGGAAAAAGTAAAGTTTCATCGCTTCTAACACTATGTCAGCCGATTTGCTCCGTTTTGAACATGAATAGTAACGTCCTTCATAAAATAAATTTAGAACATTTCAGCCTTCTATATATCTCGATTTATGAGTAATGAGCAAAACAGGTTTGCTTTCAGTTCTTGCTTTTCTGTGGGCGTTCCCTTGGGCAGATTTGCTTACTTTCAACATTTGCATGGAAGAGATCCAATTACTTCT
Source organism: Glossina fuscipes (assembly GCF_014805625.2). Lineage (NCBI taxonomy): Eukaryota > Metazoa > Arthropoda > Insecta > Diptera > Glossinidae > Glossina > Glossina fuscipes. The sequence continues at coordinate 1,103,822 of NW_023998564.1, forward strand.
GCCAAATTTGGAGTCGATATCTTAATTCTTGCGAGGACAAACATACATCACTGACACCCGGACCAACGTACATAGCTGGATCGATTCAGAATTCCGCGCTGATCAAGAATATATATATATATACTTCATGGGATATCCGAAGTTTCGGTGTTGCAAATATTATAAGAAAATGAGTATACTTCCATACTTTCCGAGCTATTCTAAAATAGATTGAATGGGATTGAAGCTTTTGATATCCATTATCTATACTCAGAAAAAAAAGAATCGTAGTCTTAGTCAGCGGATGATCGCAAAACTGTGTGTGGTTTATGAAATGTATACAGGAGTTTTTCTTAATCTCTTGATTATGTTCATATATAGAAAGAAAATGAGAGTATTAAAATTTTTTATAAACCTATCTAAATTATACAGCCTAACACATATCGCATTTAAGAAACGTTAGTGTTCATGGCCATGAACTGTTAAATATAATTTGAACTTATTAGCTCTGATGAAGACAAGCAATTTTTAAGACAATCTATTGTTTTGATTACTATTTAATATCGCGTTTGTTGTGCCTCGTTTCGTAGAAAGACATCATTGTCTTGTCTAACCATTAGAATTTTATTGTCTATACCTAGTTTTTTTATGTTTTATTGTAGGCGCATCCTTTCGCTAGTTTAGATAATTTTTAAATTCTCTCGTAAATTAGGGTCGATAGACGGTACTGTACGAGATATGCAGATACAAAGCAGTTAGGCAGACTGATAGGTGGACAGATTACAGAGAAACATGCTAAGTGAAACGGAAGCATTCTCACTATACTATAGGCCTGTCCTTCGATCGACATGGCTCTTTTTCGATAACAAATTACGTGCCAGAACTTCTTATGAATCGGCGAAATTTTAAGCTGTTAGTTTTATTTTTGCGGCCAAAATTTTCAATATATGTGTGCTTTGTGCGGTCTCTGAAGCTTCCTACTAACTGTTGCAAACATTTTGACAAAATGAATATATCCTTCATCCTTCGGTGATGGGTTCAAAAACAACAACTTTTTCTCAAACATTTAGAAAGTTTTGCCTTATAAAATAAGTTATGATCAAAGATAAAGAAAGCTTTCCTTCAGTCATTGGACACTCCTATTTAGAACAAGTGCTCAATATTAGACCGTTTCTGAACATTCGTGTGCATCAATTTCAAAAATAGGATCCTGAAAAAAAAGTTTAAAGTTTGAAATAGGAATAAAACGACCCTAATGAGTAGAATTTTATTGCGATTGCCATGCAACATTGAGAAAATATCCTTGACTTGTAAGGTAAAGAAAATGCTCTTCTATAGAAGATGAAAATCAGTGGGACATTCTCCAATAACACCGTAGTAGCGCCAAATGTGCAACTTGAATTAATTCTGGTTAAAAAGACAGTGTAAAATAGTTTTCGTATTCAAAATGAAATCATTTTGATAGAAACATTAGGAATCTACCCCAATCCCGGTTTCTTACATCTTACTATTTAGGTGAATGAGTTCAATTGTTGTCGAGACTCGCATTACAAAACTTAATGTACAGGTCGGGATTTATCAAACCCACACAGCAGCATCTCGAAGGGCATGTTCATTTTCTTTAACAGCTTAAGACATGTACAGGTTTGTTACGTCCCAGATGATAAAAACAATTTGATTCTATTTTTTAAAAAAGGAGCAGAAACTTTTTGAATAACTTTGTTCGCGCATATAAATAACAAGGGAACTTTTACTGCAACTAGGTGCCGTAAACAATGCATTAAGTAGCGGAAAAAGTGTGCGGCACCTTTTCCAACATATGAAAGTTGATAAGAATCCGTAGATAATTGGAAAAAGTAGATTATGGAATTTGTTAGATTCGCTTTGAAAATGAGCCCAAAATTCTGAAAAGTTCGGTTTACTGCATAAGGTCAATCTGATCAAGGCGATTTTATTTCGCAAGCTTACGAAGAAATCCGCGGTATTTATGGTGAACATATGCCACGTTTTGATAAAGTCTTCAAAAGACTTGAGATAGGTCGACACATTACATCTTACGATATCATCAGAACCCTCTAAAAAAAAATGTAGGGAAAGAGAAATTTTGCATAAGGCTAGATACAGTTAGAAGCTCGGTGTTAATTGAAACTTTTTTTAAAGAGATTATTAAGCAGTGATGTGAAGTCGATCGCATATCTTAATAGTGTCCCAAAAGCGTTCTGGTCGAAAATGAATTAAGCTGTAACGAGATGGGTGCTAAAGACCGAATTGATGCCATGTAAGCGAACGCTCTACATTAGTAGGAGTTGGTAGCGCTATGCCAATGATGACCTGCTTTAACTTGGACGGGCGCTTGGTTCCACTTTCAACTATCAACCACTAAAGCGATTACAGTGCATAGGAGATTACAATGGTAAGAGATTTTTTATTTTTTGTAACAAATTTCGATTTTAATTTGTCGGGTTTTACTTCCGAACTTCGCGAACTACAATATTTGCTTAGGAACGAAAAGTATATATGTTTGCAACAATAATAATTTATAAAAGATTTAATTTAGAAAGTGTATTATTTATACAGTACAACAATAACATCATTACGTTTCTGTTATGTAATAACAGATTTCTCAGAGGATTCAACAGGGGTACACAATCATACAGGTTAAACCCACTATGAAGAGTGTTGAGACCTACCATTATCTCCAATTATTTGCTTTTGGAATGGTGAAAACCACAACCAACACGATATGTCCGAAGGGCCGCACCCAGCGTTCAGGACTCACACATTGGTTAACTGCTGCGTTTAAACTGGTGATTAGACATACTAGCTTCCACCGCGGTTTCCACATATATGCATGTATGTATATACGTGTAAACTTCCCTCTGAAGGATCTTGGCAAGCACCAATCTGCAGTACACTAATGCAGTCACCTCTACCCGCAGGTAATCTGACATTGTGAGTGATCTCCTGACCTCCGTGGAGCTTAACTTCAGACTATAAGTCCTTTAGCCCTACTTAGCGGCGTAGTACCCTTCTTCAAAATATATTTACGTCGGGTGCTAGATCTGACGGGTTCGTGTTCTCGACTATTATTACATCAACGTACTTGACGTAACCAGTTACAATAACGACTGGTTAGTATTTCTTCCTCAGCAATAGTCTATGAGAAAAGAAGTGCTCGCAGCAAGCTTCTTCTAGTATAACCCGAAACTATCCCTCAGAAAAAAAAAACAGAAACAGTCGCCATGTTATGGATAGTCCAAGCATTTCTCGTCAGCCAGCAGAAACCGGAAAGTCTGTCTACCAATAGTTGACCAGGAAGAGAACTTTCCTGCGTTTCACCGCCCACGGCAACCACGATGAACTAAGGTCAGGCACATCTATAATCTCTCTATTACCATTACTGCTTGGGCATCGTCACTGTTGACACCCGCACTTTGAGAGAGAGTCCTAGTTATTATGATTATAATAATGGTAATAATAATAATGACGATTATGATACCCTACTGTGATAAACTTCGTCCAGAATCGATGGGTAAGAAAAACGTTATCTTCCATTTCTGCGATGGCACGGCGCTCGGCAAAATTTAATAGAGGTTTACTGCGAGATTGTAATGCATCTGTCGCAAAGCCATGGCCCGACTACTACTCGTTTCGTTTTTTGAAATAAAGCGGTTTTCAAGAGACGCTTGAGTATATGATTTCATGAAACTTATAGCTCGGAAATAACAAGTTGTGCAATGATTAAAAAGTGCTTTTACCAGGCCAATGACTGAGACTTATTGATAAAAAAATGGTGCATATTTCTAGGGAAAACGCGCCACGAAGTTTTGCGTTCCCCTCACATTTATTAAATAGCCCTAGGAATCTGGATTGATTTAACCAAATCGTCTGCCCGTTCATCCGACTATCTATCGTGAAAATGTAGTGAAAATTTGTTTGAAAAGCCCACAATAGCGACCACGATCTTAAGACACTATAGTGAGACACTACAAATGAATACGGCCCGCCACCACATACCCTACGCCACTTCGCTTAATACAAGTATTCATATAATGATTTTTAAAAGTAAAGAAAATGAAGGGGAGGTGTAGAAAGTAATCGCACAGCCAATCTTGAAACGAATTAGAAAGTGATTCTGAGTCGATAGTATTGTGAGAGTGAGTATAATTAAAAGTGTGTGCGCCTCAAGTACTTCTCGATATTGCACACATTCGCACTAACTTACTATGCTCTTGTGAAACAAGTGTTGTAAGGTATAAAAATAAGTGTTGTAAGATATAAGTGCTTTTCAGTGTCGCCTGGAAAAAGTATAGAAATGGTCCGCATAAGTCGCCGGGAAAATAAGAATCGCGAGTAACAAGAAAGTTCTCGATTTACGTGGTAGAGCAAGCTGGCAAGTCCTTAGCTACAGTGAATAGTCTGCCTGAAAAAGCATAACAATTACCCATTAGACATACATCTTCGGCAAGGCTGCTGCTATATCCTATCCCTTTCTCTTTCCATACTTCTTTCAGACATTTTCTGAGTGATGTAAAAAGAAAACAAGTAAGAAAATTAAATTCCGGGACCGAATTATTTTTGATACACTATAATATTGGGTCGGCGTCAATTTTTCCCATTTTTGTTGGTAAATGCTGCAGCATCGCCCATGGAATATGCGCTAAAATTTTACTCGGAAATTATTAAAGTTGGAAAGTTAAAATTTTCACATTTGCCCTACGAGACACTTTACTCTTTAGGTCCAAAAATGGAACCAATCGGCCGTGTCTACATAAGGTTACGAATAATTAAATTTAATTTTTTTCACTTTTTTGAGGTTTAATCCCTATTTATCATAAAACAAACAAGACAAAACTATTAAAACTACTTTGTGTGCTTCTCAAATGAATATATATTATCTGCCTAAAAATGGGGTTAATTTTAAAACAAGTATAGTAGAGACAGGGATTAATAATACTAGCGACATGGGTATCATATAAAAGAACTTGGAGAGAAGAATGCGGAAAACATGGTGGTGGGTATACGATAATCAAACCCTGCTAAATATAACTTTCTTACTTGTTTTTGAGCTCAGGAGAATGTTTACAATAGACAACACGCAGACAGACACACGGTGAGACGTGCAGACGGATAGAAGGATATGTTTAAATCGATTTAGAATTTGGTACTGACCAAGAGTATATACACTTTGTGGGCGTTTCAAACATTTTGGCAAAATGAACGTACCCCTCATCCTTCGGTGATGAGTATGAAAAAAAGTGGTTACTATCTTTCAATTGGCACAGCTAATAAAATAATACTTTACAATTATCTTATCTTGATTAGAGAAACGATGAAGCTTCCAATATTTGTTCTAACGTTTTCTCACTGTTTTGCATAATTCCTAATGGGTAAATGTGTAACAAGTACTTAGTCTACTTAAATGCTTGTAGCGGTCATAAGTTGTAAAAAAAAACTAGTTTACTTAAAAGGAACTCATGGGTAGTGAAGCCAATAAATGTATTAATAGTCGCATTAGTGATTTCGATTTCCAATAAATTACAATATTTTATTTCGTAGACCCGGTTTCGTTGAGAATAAGTGTGTTCTTATGGTTAATAAAAACATTTTGTATATGATTGAATAATTTATTATTAATATATAATAAAATTAAAAAAACAGAATAAAAAAAATAGATTTTTTGAATGATTGAAACTTAAACTGTTAATAAATTTTTAATATATAATCTTTTTTTCTCTCTTTTTTTTTAGGAAATGTACTGAAATTGCGAATATAAAAAATATCTATTAAAGTAAACAATAAAATTATTAAGTATTATTTATCAAGTCGAGCTGTAAACTGCATTTCAGTTAAGTCCTTATTTCCAACAGTTTGTCACCTCATGTTTCTGTTTAGTCATAGTATAATTAATCAATTGATTTTGTAATTGTCAATTATGACACTAACAACAACTAATCAGAATATGGGAAACCTTTCTCTACAAAAATAACTTTTAATAAAAGTCCAACAACTAGCTATAAATAGTTTTATTAATACTTTTTTTGAACGTTACGAATAAAGTAAATATTTTTACTGCAAGCGTATTGCATACATGCACGTATAAGAGATCATACAGCCCACATACGAATCCATAAGTCAAACTGAAGCGATTTATGAATATGAAAACGTGATCATAAAATTTTAAATCAAATGCATTTAAATCGCTGTTTATTAATTGTGATATAAAAACAAAAAAAAAAACCTCTTTCGATTTTTTCAGAGGTTCCGTCAATAGTTTACAAAAACATCAAAGCGAAACTTGAGTAGGCATCACTTTACACATTTTGTGTGGAATTCGCAAAATCTCTTTTATGGCATTAGTGGTCGATAGATCAGTAAATCTTATTGGACTTTTCGTGATCTTCGATACGTGTTTTAAATAGAATAACATTAGATTTGTGCGCCAATGAAATCTTCTTATCTTAACAAGATAAGTCGTCTTTCTCAATGTTCCCACCCAATCCTGCTGGATGTGCCTGTATACTACACGACGCACTACGGCTCACTGACCGTTTTTAGAGGGGAGGGAAAGTTTGTGAATTTTTGGAGGAGCATAGACGTACCGAAGGTCTCACCTTTTCTTTGTGCTCCCTATAAACCGTAGCTGCTTGCTTTAAAACTCTCGTTTATTGGAGCAGTTCAACTACTTGGCAAAGAAGGATTTAAGTTTCACTACCTATAACCTGATAAGGGTTTTTCTGTTGGAACTCTAAGAGGAGTGTTGGAAGAGGGTTCTACGAAACGAGGACATTTTTTTCTCTGATTCCCAATCATAGAGGCCCTCAAACTTACTGAAGGTGTGAAGCTATTACGAAGTTTTAGAGGGTTGTCTCACAGTTGGGTGTGTGCTGTGCGATAACGTTCTTGGAAGCATTATTTCCTCGAGAAAAAATACTGCGCTGGATGGTAATGGGAAAATGGCTCTCATTTATTTTCTATTTTGGTATCTCAGGAATAGTAGGGCCTTCCTCAGTGGCTGTTATTTTACTTCTTTGAGGCGTCGTTTGTCGCCTGTTAAAATAATACGTGTACCATCGGACGCTGTGAGGCTGGGCCATTCACCGTCGGTACCCACGTTGAACACTGCAGAGATCTGCCCGCTTTTCGAATAACTCATCAAGGGTGGTCTTCCCCATCATTCCGTTTCCATTTTCAAATCGAACGCCCACAAATACGAATCCACTCTCCCTATACATCATCTTCGCAGCGGTCTTTCCCACCGTTCCACATGTTTCTATTCAAGTTGAGAACTTGAAAATACTATCGCTCTATTTCCACTCTCCCTATACATAATGCTATCAGCTGACAGTTCTGGCACGTAATTGTGGACAAAGAGAAAAAATTAATCCCATGTGTATGGCTACAATAAGCAAAACGATGACGACAGTCTTGAGCCGAAATCTAGGTACCAAAGTTACGATGAGTTTTGGTTTATCGTTAATATTCGTAAAAAATTTCTTAACTCAGGGTTTCTTCAGTTTTTTATCTAGTTTTGGCTATTGCATATGGTTTTCTTGGCTTGAGTTTTCGAGAATTCCAATAAAGATTAAAGCAAGCGGAGGAATGGGTAGAAAGCGAAGCCAAGAGAGCGGTGGATACGTACGATGATGGAAGAACGGAAAAGGCGACCAATAAGTAGGCGAAAAACGAAATAAAGAAAGAATAGAAGAATAGGATATGAAGGAACGAACAGATGAAAAAAGTGTAAATGAGTTAAAAGCAAATATAAGGTTCAAATATAAAGTTCAATTGAAGGAACGAACAGATGGAAAAAGTTCTGCTTTATTGTGCCTCATCAAAAACATATTGAAGTAGACTTAATTTGGTGACACACGTATTCAATTTGTTACATTAAACCGGTGCATTACACGCTGGTCAATAATTCCGAGAGCAGACGTACTGTTGTCGCCCTTAAAATACCATAATATTATTTCTGCGGAGTGTCAACTCTCAAACGATGACTTCCGAAATTTCATGTTCTTTCGATCCAGTTGCTTAAAGACACTGTTTTTGTTACTTTTATAGTAAAGGAAGCTTAGGTGTTTCTTGTGATGCTTACGTTTCAGATGCAACATTGCCCTAGAAAATGGTGTGTCGATTTTTCACTATCAGAAACTGTAGAATTTAAAAGGGGTATGTGTGGTCTTTCATGATTGTGAATACGACCCGTGCACCAAACGAGCACTTATATCAGAAAAGCGTGAAAGAAAATCCTGAAAATTACTCTTGTTAACTGACAGGCGAAATTTTAAGAGATCGCTAACACAGTTAAGACATTTAAAAACTGCGACAATCAGCAGGCAGGATTATGGGATTCTCATTTTGGAACGACCATTTTGCAAAAAAAAGAACAATGAATAGCAAATATTATAGGATGCTTGAAGGAAGATTTTTGTAAAAAAAATCTTTTCCAAAAAAGAACAAAGAAGATGTTTCACGATTAAGACCCTGAATCACAATGCAGTCAAGTCATTGGTTACAATGAAAGATTTGTTTTAATAGACGTTCATATTATGGCTTGATTTATCGAACTCTCCCGTCCTGGTCCCACAGGGACAATAATTTGTTTGCAAATAAAAAAAAACGATGGGTAGCGGAAAAGGAATCTCAAGAGAAAAACATTTAGTTCAAAAAGCAAGGTCGTTGTGAAAACTTATCGTCTAGACATGTGGTTCTGTACAAAAGGCATCGAAATGTTATAGAAGCGTTTAACTGATTGTGTAATGCCTACAACAACTTGCAATGGTGAATAAAGCCGAATTATGTAAAAAAGTTTTCTTGCGTAGTCCCGATACTTTTTGATCAACGTATTACTTTGATGTAATGAATTAGTTATGACTCATAAACCTAAAAATTATAAAACCTTAAAACTGTATATGCTTAACGCCTAGAAATAGAAGAATATAATAGAAGGACGAACAAAGGGAAGAACAAAAACAAGCTGGACAAACGGTGAAGTAAGCGGACAACAAGATCAAGAGCGCGAGGGCTGTTCAAAAATATATACTATAAGTCCTTTTCTTGCTGTAGTTTCGTTGATTGAATAAGAGAAATCTTTAGGAAATTTTTACATCAGCTTGAAGAAAACTCTTTTTTTAGTATTAAAGGATATTTCTCACACTGGTTACCTAACGCTTAACGATCTGAATGTTCTTTGATTGGAAACTCTAGAATTTGCGTCGTTGTGTCCCTCGTTTCAACATTAAAAAATCGGAAAGTATCCTATTCAAAGTTTTTCCATGTGGAATCGTTGATAACAGTGCTTGATTCATTCTTGCCAATCGATCGAAAACTATTTTATTGCCGGTCCAAGAATTTTAAAAATACTGCAAAATCTTCATCAGCTCTTGTTTTATTTCCATTACAGTTTTCGTAACCTTTATTCCATTTACCGACAGGCAACTCATTGATTGCTCTCGATGATACACTTGAGAGTTAGTCCTTTTTCAAAATGAATAATGTGTTGGGAAACAATGTTTGTTAAAAAGTTAACGTTCGTCATTAATTTTGATTAACTGTGAATAAAGAATAGATTCGATGGAGAGTCTGTTAAAGACACTTTATTAGCCGCCATAATTCATTTCGAAAATCACATATCACATAGCCTTTATGGAAAGATGATAATTCAATGCAATCAATTCTAGTGTTTAAACAGCAACAGCGGCTGAGTTGCATACATACATATATGTTAATAATAAATAAAAAATTTTGCTTGCTTGCAACTTGCTTAAGAAGTTGCGAGTTGCTTCTACTTACACTCCGATAACTTTGAATAAAATTTGGATAATAATATTTGACATTTTATATCCGATTTTTCTAGTGAGAGCAGCGTGTGTTTGATATACATAACCATATGGATTCATTCACTACTATCCTAACAAGCATGCAAACGTACATTTGTTTTATTTAAATTTGTGGGTGGCTAGGTAGTTAATATACAAACCCGTCCATGGTTACATATTACATATACATTATTATATTGAATATACTACAATAGTCCACAGCTAACTAAACGTAAAAAATGATTTATTCACTTATTGTGTGCACAGCTTAAAAAAAGAATCGCTTTAGGTGAACGAAAAAGCAAAACTAAAAAGAAAAAAGTAAAAAAAAAAAAAAAAATATCAGCAAACATAAAATATTTCTCATGACATTATCTCTAATGTTTTAAAGAGGCTAAGTGGAGGAGGTGGATGAATTTTTTAATTTTTTCTTTATTCGTTTTTTTTAGCATACCTAGCACACTTGAGATAGTCGACTAAATTCGTAAAAGTTTTAATTAATGATATAATGATTCACGAATATTTTGTTTAGTGCGCTCAATAAGTTCAAAGATGTTTCAATAGCATGTTTAACATTAACTGTGATTACAATAAATTGTCACCGCGATTGAGTTTTTTCTTTGGCTTTTATTGAATGTTCAACCATTAAATGCTAAACAATGCAATATATTAAACATACTTTAAGAATTCGGCCATAAATATATTGTCATTCCGTTTGTAACGGTGAGCAAAACTTATTGAAGATTTAATTTACATCCAATAAAATAAATTGATTTAACCCTTTTGTTTATTCACCCCATTGCATTTTGCTTTTGTGCTTTTGCATGCTATCCCACGAGCTTGTCGTTGTGATCTTAGGAACCGTGCATGTCGCACTCGATTTAGATTAAGGATTTCGCATTCCGAATTGCTCGGAAAAAGTTGCTGTAGTTTTTCAGCATCAAACATAATCACACATCCTGGCATCCTAATTATAATCTGAAAGCGGTGCTAAACCTAAATGCCTAGTTTTGTAGAACTTTGATGGCTTTAAAACTTTCTACCTTGAAATTAGGGGTTTGAATGTCGTCCTCAATAAATTTTTTCCTGTAAACTTTCTCCTACAAATATAATTTTTTTTCTTTGCTTCTTTGTTCCTGAATAACATCATTGATAGATTAGGCGGAAATGAATGGTAAGTGATCTAAAACAATTTATTCCCATCAATTTGTGTCCATTGTGTACTTTGCTTGATGCTGTATCACACATCTAACCATCCGTCTGCTCATACGGGTGTCCATTCGTTTTTGCATTCGTTTATTGATCAATATTCTTTCATTCAATATTCTTTCAATGTTCATTCAATATTCATTCCATTCAATCTATTATTCTATTGGTCTTCTTCCATTTTTTGATTGGTGGAGCTATTCTTTTCCTACGTCTTTCTGTTGCTAATGAAGTTATCTTTGCCCTCGCCCTGCTCCTTGTTTCCTTAAATTTTTAGCAATTTGTTTTTGCCTTTGCTTATCTATCCTTTTGCCCTTACGTCTGGTCGTTTTGTCATCCGTATCTTTATATTATTGACCATTTGTCCGTTCTTTCGTTTACCTATCCGTTCGCCCTTTCATCTGCTGGTCAATTTATTTGGCATTTGCTTCGACCCTCGTTTCCTTGTAGTTTGCGCTATTTTCCTACTCGTCTCTTTTTGCTTGCATTTATTGATCTTCTTCCTTCTTTGCCTTCTATTCTTAGGTTTGTCGGTGCGTCCGCCTTTTCATTACATCATTAGTAGTTCAATTTGTCAAAACATTCGCTTGTAATCCACCGCTTTTACTATTCCTTTCTGCCTCTGCTTTCACATTTTACATGTTTTCATTTTTAAATCCATACTTTCTGTTTACGTGTTTCCTCAACCCTTTACATATTTATCAAACGGGTAATAAACGTCCGTCTTTGGCCGTCTTACTATTGCGCAAATTCTTTGACCAAGGACATAAGATTAGCGCAGAAGATAGATTGCTCTAAAATCACATATAGAGAGCACATATCTTAAGTTACGCTTTTCTTACAGCTCGGGCATCTGGCATGGTAAAACAGTCGAGTATTAATACGTATCGCACCGCAAAAAACTGTTTCTAACAACGAAAATTTCGATTTTTGTGCCAAAGAGACTAAATGGCAGGCAGCGACAGCATCTGAACGATATAAGAGAAAGTTTTTTTGCATCGTACTATACGCATCGACTACGAGACTGAAGCGATTTGGTAAGCAGATAATATTATCTTTTTGGTGAGATTAGAAGTTAAAAGTCTGACAATACGCTATCATTAACAATTAAATTTTTGAATTGTTCGCGTTTGTCAACACGAGCGCAATATCGAAAAAGACTACTCGTCGTCATTTTGTTTTAGATGATGTAATCCGTCCATATAGTAAAAACAGTTCGCGATAGCCCATGCGGCTTATTCACCTAACATGCGTCATTTCGACTAATAATTGTTTGCCCCGACGGAGCACGCATCTGCTGGGCAGTGCTTCGCTTCTTAAGAAAATTATGGAAGTTATGAAAAGTCTGGGTGACTGGTTCACCTTAAAAGAGTAATGAATCTTTTGGCATTCCCAAAAAAATATGTACCTAGCGACGGGTAATACTTCGAATAAAATATTTTTAATCATCTTCACACAATAAATGTGTGCTCTTTGTAAACACAAAATTCGATATGTATACCGTAGTCTAACCAATTAGTCTTAGTTAACAATTAATGAAAAAATTTAACAATCTAAGGAATGTAGAGCCTTAAAAAAACTAAAAATTTCTGCATGTGCTATCTTATTACAGCTTAAACTTATTCAACTTAACAGTGCTGCTTTTTTATTACATCTATGTCGTTAAGGCATCAAAAATTCGTTTTAAATGGGTTATTTTCCTGCTATAATAGCTTAAAATCTCTTTCCAAAAAGAAATCCGAAAATCATGAAAAGTACACGAGAAGAGAAAGAGAAAAAAAACGTACATTTTGAGGTTACCATAACGTCGCGCGTTGACTCTGGCATCTTTAAATGCTTTAATATAATTTATGTGCAATTGGAAAACTTATCAAACACAAAAACTACAAATTTATGAGAATTCAAACAGATGTTCATTGGTATTGTTTACAAAATTTAATAGAAAAACAAAAAACACAAATATAAAAATTAATATCGTGGGAATAATAGCTGATTTTTAATATCGTAAATAAATCTCCAAATTTTTATTTAATTTTCTTTAAAAGAAAAAATAAACCCAATTTAATAAAAAAGAAAACTTTAATTTATTATCTTTTATTTAAAATTTTATAAGATCAAAATCTCTAACAAAACATCTTCCTGTATGCAGCATTCTCATTATTTGTTTATTTATTCATTCATTTATAACTAACTCACCACCATACGTACTTACTTACTTATAGTGTAAGATTTTTATATGTATTTCATTAGTTTCTACTTACGTATGTAACCACATTTTATTTACTTATAGATCTCGTCATTACGTACTTTTACTATATGTTCGTAAAATTTAAATTCAGAATCATTTTTAAGATTTATTATGGTAGGTTTGACATACAAATGCATCCGGATATGAGAATTCTTGGACCCAGAAGAAGCATCAGAGACCCCACAAAGTATATGTATTCTTAATTAGCACCAAATTCTAAATCAATTTAAGCATGTTCATCTCCCCGTCTGCATAATGTTTGTTGTGAGCATTCCCCTAGCCGCAAACATAAAGCTATTAACTTCAAATTTTGCAGAAGCATTGGAAGTTCTTGCACATTGGTTGGTATTGAAAATGGGCCATATCGGTCGAAGGATACGCCCATATTACTACGAAAACTGAGAGCTACTCAGTTTTCCAAAAGGAATAACAAATTGTTTTTTTGTTCATTACTTATAAACTATAACAGATAAACGTACAAAAATTTGAACACATATTCTATAGGCGACGCTGTAGTACCTGTACAAAAATCGGAAAAGTAGACCATGCCTGTTCATATGGTATAGTAGATAAAAATTTAATTTTTTTTCAATGCTTTCATAACGCGAAAAAACAAGCTTCGAAAACCATAAAGCAAATTCTTGCTCCGTTTCACATTTGCAATGCGCCTAAACATGTCCGTTTGTCCGTCTGTTTGGTTGTCCGTCTCACCATATGCCCTACTGTGTTGCATCTGTGGTAAACATTTTCCCGTCAATGAAAACGAAAAAGAATTTGGAATTGACCTAAACTTTTCAAAGGACACGCCTACAACGCTCACATGCCCATACGACAAAAACGTTTATTTTGAAAATAGAAAAAATCAGCGTCGCCCTCTCCATATTACACGGCATAAAAATTTTCTTCTTTTACTTCTTTTGTCTTTTTTAGGAAAACGGTGATGAGTGTAAAAGATTCAGTCTCGACCGAATTTAATTTTCTTGCTTGTTATTTATTAATAATTTATCTCAATTTAATTTTTTTATTATGGAAAATCTTATTATTATTTTGAGCTTTTTTAAAGTGCGCAAATATTTATTAACTACTTTTTAGCTCCCAAAGAAAAAAAGCGGTATTCTCATATATTCATTTATTTATTTAGAAATTAAGGTAATTATAAAAACTTTGCATATACATACGCAAACACTATATTGGCAAGATATTTGTTATATTCTACATATATATATATATATATATATATATATACATTATATTATAAGGGTGTATTAATTCGGTATATGCAATATCCAGAGCGAATTTAAATAGATGCACTTTTTAATTCACCGGTCAATTCAGATTCATTTTCTCAATATATCTCGATATAAGCTCATCTGTCTGTCTGATGTCCCTCCACGTATTTTTGTGTTCAAAATAAAGGTCGTAATTTTTTAGATATTTTGATAAAATTTAGTAAACTGACGTGTTTTGACCTAAGGACAAAAATTGAAAATAGTTCGGGTCAACTCATTTTTTCGACCGCTCACCGTGTTTTGCAATTTTCAAAATTTCTCGGCAAAAGTTGCCGAGCAATAGTATTTCGACGTTCTAAATTGGTATGAGACATTCGGTTCGGCTGGAGAAGTTTATAAACTTTATAAGTATTGTCTGGTATGGAAACCCTTACCTGCTAAGAGGACCTAATTGTCAACATTTTATGATCAAAATTTATTTGTGATAGTAATTTGCCATTAAAATTATGTGGGACAAATTTGAACCAAATAGATCTATTTTTTGGACACCACTCCATAACATTTCACTTGAGTAGGAGCCCTTTCAGGAAAAAGCTTAACATTTATATTTTATGATAAAAATTGGTCTCTACTAGCATTTAAAAAATTAACGTTAAGAAATTTAGATCAAACAGGTCTATCTTTTAGATCTTAACATATATATGGGTTACCAAAAAAGTAAGCCTTGGTAGGAGAGAAAATCTTTCCTAGTTGTTCATAAGGGACCCTGAAAATAGGAATTAAATTTAGGACGTAAATTAATTCGGGCATCCTCTAATAAGTAGATTTTTATGAAAAGTATGTCTTTGCATGACAATAACGTATAATTTTTGGTGTATTATTTCGAAAACGAGTGAATAATTGTACGAGGCGCAGTGGTGTAGAGTATCTAAAGGTCAATCTTATCCAACTACAATGTCTTTACTTGAATTTACCTAATTTTTTCTATACAAAAAAATCTTTTTCCTGTTTGGAAGTCTATATTAAGAGATTTTTGCTGCATTAAAAGAGAAATATGAAGACTTTACAATGGCTTAGTAAGTCCCTGGTTCATTTCGACTCATTCTTGTCTATACATATGAATGATCTTTTCTTGCAACTCAGAAAGTTAATTTTTACAGGACCTTTTTGATATACCGGTATAACTGCAAAATGTTACATCTATAATGGGTTGAGAACGTTTAATTACGCTTTAAGCACTCCTCTTTTATTTCCTGAGCTATTTCCCTTATTTTCCAACTAATTAGCTTTCGAAATGTTTCTATTTTTCAGATTTCTGTTGGTTATGTAAAAGTATACCAAATTTTCCTTTTCTAGTACAGCTATCCGATACTAGAAAAATCATATACTTCATTGCCAGCTGTAAACTTAATACTCGATACATCGACTCGATAATCCGATCCCAGTTTTCATACATTTTACCATTTTAGAACGTAGTAATTTTGTTCAATACACAACACGCTTAAACGTGCCTTCACAAAATGCCAAGAAACGTGTGTGTCACTTATAGTAAGAAACGGCCATGTCACATATATGTAAAGGTTGGTATCGAACTAGTTCAGTAAAACAATTGCGAGAAAAAAGTGAATGATATAAAAACTCATCAAAAAGAAATTCAATCAAATTTCTTAAATTAAATAAATTGCGACAGTATATCTGCATGTTACTTGAATTTTCGACTTACAAAGTATCTAAATCGTACAAATATAATTTGCAGAATTTTTGAACCACATTCCTAACTACTACGAACATTCGATTATTGCACCAATATTGAAATTTTAAATAATTGAAATTCTTTTCATTTCTTTGCTTCAAAAAAGAACAAATACAAATCAACTGAAGTCATATTGAATGCTTAGTATAGAAAATTAACTGAACTATTGTTAAAGAACGACTATCACATGCAAGGAATGCCCAAAAATATGGTGCGAGATCAATTAAAAAAAGGGCAGGAAAGCGATTAGTGTTACTCTTTAATTAATTTTAAGTTTAGGCGGATACTTATACCCTATACCACTTGTAGTAGAAGAGATATTATATTAAGCTTGTGAGATTGTACGTGAATGATATCAGGTAGAAATACTTTTTATTACGACAATCAATTCAATATCATTGTTTAGACCGTTTTAAATCTGATGTCTGTTCACGTTTTTTTTGAGCTTTGTGCGTCAAAGGAGATCGATTTAACGATATTGAAATTGAAACAAAATGAACAAATTTTTCACAAATCTTCACTGAATATTTCTTTTCAATACAGAGTATTTAATGATGAGGGTTGGCTAATTGTTTAAATTTGATTTCAAACCTTTCACGCTTTTCACGCTTCGTTAGTTTAAAAGCGCCTTTTTAAGCTTTTACAACGATGCATTACGTTATAGAGTAAAATTTAAGGGCGTAATTACCGATTTTGTTGATTATAAATTCGCGATTTCCACTACGACTATGTTAGTTGAAATTAAAACGTTACAGAAGAATAATAAGAGACTTCTATTAAAGCAAAAGATTAGTAAGAAAGCCCTGTCACAGGTAATTTTACTTTACAGGTGAAGGCAAGTAAGTAGAATTCACCATGTGGGGTCTTATTGTTGTCTCTCGGGTGATATAAGAAGATTACTTTCAATACTCTTTATCAGTCAGCAGCAAAGCGCAAAATGAATAAAGTGCATTTAACACATTGCATTTAATAAAGGTTACAGAAAAGGAGCGAAGCTTACAAAAATTTAAGTGTTACGCTGGGAGCTGAGGTTGTAAATGTTCCGATCTGCAAAAGACAATTTTCCCGATTGCGCTAGGGAGATTTGAGTCTTAAAGAGGATCATTTACCAAGCGATAATAACATTTTCCGATCTTTGTTGAAGAGTAATCCAAATATAACTCTTAAAAGTCCTCATCCAACATTCGAATTCTGACTACTGAATTCTAATTTAAACCTAGTTTTCAAATAATTAATTTTTTAAAGTCATTTACTTATTCA
This sequence comes from Glossina fuscipes, assembly GCF_014805625.2. Lineage (NCBI taxonomy): Eukaryota > Metazoa > Arthropoda > Insecta > Diptera > Glossinidae > Glossina > Glossina fuscipes. Next base: position 1,121,318 of record NW_023998564.1, read on the forward strand.
AACATATATTTGCAAAATATTATGAATCATTTGAGTAAATAAGTTTTCTTTTTTTTTTTTTCTTTTTTTTACTACTTGAAAATTTTTCTAAGAATTTATTTATTACGCATAACAACCATACCAACAACAAGGAATAAGTATTTAAATTTAAATTAATAATTTTTTAATGTATGAAATATGATATAGAACCTAAATAGAAAAATGCAAATAAATTTTTTATGAATATTTTATCAGAACAGAGAGTCGTAAGGCAAGATATGAGAAAAAGAGAGGAAAAAATCTACGAAGAGCAAAAGAGACAGCTGTTGAAGTCTTTAATGTTGTTAAGCTAAACCCGCTGTTAAACCGCAAATTAACAGTATTCTGTTAATCAAAATTTATTTACACATCTAAACATATGTACTGCTGTGAAGTGAGAGGAAAGATTTCTTTGATTACATGCACCATCCACTTTTTGCTGGCGTTGTTATTGTAAAATTTTCTTTTACTCATGTTAGAAAAAAGAAAAAAGGAAAATGAATAAAGAAAGAGAATCACCACCTTTTAACAGTTGCCTACATGAATATAAATCCAAACATTTTCTAAATTTGTTTTGAGATCATTTTTAACAAATCAAAATTAAGTGCTTCTTCTTTTTATATATATTTAAAATAATCTGCTGCAATAAACAGGAAAATAAATTTTCCTCTCAGAGAAGGATTTTATTATGCTCAGAATTTTTTTAGTGCCTCCATAAGAAATGTACAGTAAAGGCAGTAAAGTAAATTTTACTCTCGAAAAGACAACATTTTAAATAACAAAACAAATACATATATACAACACACACACACAATAAATATTTTAATTATTTTAATGTAATAATTCAACATAATAATTCAATTTGAATTTGCTTACTTCTTTGATGTTAATAATAATAAAGTAATTTTATTTTATTTATATAAAAAATCCTTCAAATCCTGTCAATATTTAAACATAAGTCTGAAAACGTAGTCTCTCCCATAAACCCACTAAAGCCATAAAAGTATTTAAAATAGCTATGGATCCTCATGAACATATATTTGAACAGCATCTCCTCGACATTTCTTTTCTTCTTTTAAATCCAAAGGTTTATAGTTAGATCTAAAATCTGCTTAAAAGTAAGCTACTTTCTCAAAATTATTCTGCGGCCTTATTGTATTACTTTTGATTTACCGAATAGATAAAATAATAATGTTATAGAGAATTGAAATTTTTTATTTGTGTTTTTATGCACACTTTTGCTTTCTAATCCTTTTGTAATAAAACTTTTTTTTTTTAAATCAAAATATCTGGAAAACAACCATTTCATACTCGAATTATGGTACAAATTTGAATTATAAATATTTATTACATGATTTTAAATGGATGCAAGCATACACCTCAGCGAGACTATGTAGAATTCTCTTATGTATATATCTCATTAAGCCGATAAAGCTTCCTTCTAAATGTTGTAAACATTTTGACAAAATCGTGGATAAACTCTCACCGCGAGTGTTATGACGTACGAAAACAAAAAACTTTTTCACTAAAAAAATGCCCTTCTTCTCCTGGCAGGATCGCCAATTTGTAATGGAAAAGATTTTTTGTTTGTACAAATTTATTTAAACACGAAAATTGTATATGTTTGCTCGATTACAATTTAGAAAGTCTTCAATCTGCAAAGTATATTATTTGTACAGTGTACATAATAATAATAAAAATAATACCTCACATCTCTAGCTAATCAAACTAACATGTTTACTGTGTTTTGCCGTTGTTGTTGCGTCCGCACTCTCTCATTCGATTCAGACGACTTTTTTCTCTTCAAACCTTGAGACAATTCCCACTCGAAATGGGGGGTATTAAAAATTCGACTCATGCTAAAATTTTAATTTACACATTTGCAGAAATCGCTTTCTGAGAGTAACATTTACTTTGCTATGTATATGAATTAAATTCATGTTCGACGTTTGAGTTCGTGAGCTGCATACATTTACAACCGACATGTTTGAGTTCATTCTACTAAAGAAATTCTCTATTATTAATAAATTTTTATTTTTTTTTGAACTTTTGAACGGTGAAGTCTGGCGAGAGCGGAGTGTGTATGCAAAATAAGCAAAATAATATTCGTAATATTCGACAAATTAAACTAAAATAAATGAATAAAAAAATTAAATTAATTAAAAAAGTAAGTTACCTAGAAATATTGAATAATAAAGGTCTGTGTAAAATTTCTTATCGCAAGAGTTTGTGCGAAATAGTGTACATAAATGAGAAGAAAACTATTAACGATAAATACTTTTACTTATGTTTAATTAATTAATTAATGTATATTTAGTACTGTTAATATTGAACAATATACAAACGGAATGGTTGAACATTACATTAACTTAAATTTTTATTTTATGTATAAAGACTAAAGATAGTCAAGAAATAAAATAAGAAAGTTAAATATTTAAATATTCCAATAAAATTTAAACGTTAGTGAATATGTGCGTGTTGAATAAATTGAAAATATTGTGCGTCAACTACGTTTTTATCTCTTTTGTTAATTTTTTTGGCTTGTTTTAAAGCTGAACTTTAAGAGACGAAATTTTAATTAAAATCACTCAAAGTAAGCAAAACAAAAACAACAGCAACAACCACAATGTAAATAAATAAAAACAGACGAACTCTAACTTAAGCAAAAATTTATAAATTTTATTAAAAAGAGAAGAATAAGTGACTTGCAAAATACATTTAAAAGAAAAGACAGGTTTGCGGGGTCGTTGAAGACACACAAAATAAAAATAATAATAAAAACAGCTAAATAGAATAAATTGGCGCGAAATTGCAAAAAAAAGTAACAAAGTGAGAAAATAAAAAATTGAACGTAAAATAAAAATTTTTAAATTTGTAGTATTTGTGTTGAAACCACAATTTTTAAGGCTTGCGATTGATGTTAACATTTGTGAAGGTAACGCTTCAAAATAATTTTACTAATAATTATTAAATATTATTAAAAAAAATTAATACGTTTCTCAACCTTCATAAGAATATTTTGATTCTGAATGTTTAGCTACTATTCATAATTGCATCTCTTCTTTAATTTTTTTTTTTTTTAACTTGAAAGCGTCTCATTTCATTTTTATTATCTATAATTTTTTCATTGAGAAACTTTTTTTAATTCATAGAAATGATTTTCTTTACCAATTATCGACGAATTTTAGATGCTCTTGTCTTAAACAGTCGTAAGTTGTAAGACGATATTACTCCCATTGCTGGAAAGTGTTCAATAAATAACTATTAGTAGGTCGCAGAGTTATGAATAAATAAATTTTAGTTCATGGTATGAGTAAATAAATTTTAGTTCAAAAACTAAAATATACTTTTTATTTAGTCAATCGTTGAAATATAACCGTCCTCTCAAAAATTTTCTATTTAAGTAAATATTTAAATGGACATAGAACCATTTTATAGAACGTAATATATGAAATGGTTTTAAGTTGGATTTCCTTTTAAGATGTCTTGTCGCCTTTCTTGTAAAGTTCACTTAGATCAAAAGAAAAAATATTGCAGGGGGTCGATGATAATAATTAAGCTTTTGTTAAGCAAAAAAAACATTTACTCTAAAACCAATAGATTTGCAAAATATTTCAATTTAGGGAAAAGTGCTGCTTTTATAGTTTTTAAAAAATGATACCTATGTATTCCATCAGAGCGATGAAAGTGTTTCTTGAATGCTCGTAAGCCCGTTTTTTTTAACATCAATTAACAATTATCATAGATCTTTTCCGACAACCGTACATCGTTTTTCATACGAAATTTCCTATTAAAAGTAAAAAACTATAATCGAATGCTGTCCACCGTTAAATGCTTTAAACCACTTCGCTGAATACGCTTATTCTGGTATGATTTTTCGAAACAAAGTAGTAGTCGAAAAAGTGGTTCTACTCGAAACATTTTCGATAGGGTTCGTCAATGGGCCAAAACAAGTCGGTGTACATAAACTTCATCAAAAAGTCTGAAAATTTGCAACCTGAACCTAATAATGCAAGACTCATCAAGATTAAAATATTTCTCGATTCAAGCACTGACGAATCCCCAATCATTATAAGAGTGAATTTAAATTGCATTATGTAATATGTTAGTTCGAAATTTTCCATTAAATACTAATATGACTTTTCAGGATTTCTTGTTTCAGCTAACTCATAGTCTCGCATTAATCAAAAGCTACAGATACCACAGTCAGATTTGAAACCTTCTAAACAATCTTCGGTGGGGATTTAAACAAAATTTTATAATTGAATATTTAAGATTTATTTTTTTCCATAAACATTGCTTTGCTGGCGAAGCCATCGATAAGTTATAGTTCATTGGTCTGTCTCCCACAAAAAAATTATGGGCCGAAAAAGGTCGCAGCTACACCAGGGTGTAGAATAGTTCAGGACGTAACATCAGCCCGTACGGTAAAGAAGTTTCGATCGTCCATCTGTCACGCTAAGGACTCCTGCGGGTGTATTTCTTCAATAAGGCCGCCTGTGGAATATTTTTTGGATAAAAGTGAAACCCCACTAGTACAGATTTAACTACCTTTAAATTGACACGTGCTTTTATCCGTTACAACCTTCGATTTTTTGACTACATTAATATAATATATTATCCCGTTCAACAAAAGTTTCTGACTTTGATTAAGTGATTAAAGTGATTTTTATGCACAAAATTTTGAGTCAAGCATCGAAGACGATATCTTGAATTAATTAGCGGAATTCTTAATCTCGATTCATTGTGGATAAGGATCGGTTAATAGCTGTTAACATTGAGTAAATTAGATAGCTGTTGATTATCCACTTGTGATAGACATGATAAGTATTGCGTTTACAGCTATCGACGAAGTATGCATTTCTCTTATTACCGAATGACAAATCTTTCCAAAGTGAAATTGCTGTTAAGTAATATATTAAAATTATGATCGAGTTTGCCGTTAAACGGCCACAGATTTCCCATCTTCTACGGCTTCTTCTAATCGAATATTTTAGATTTATTTCTCCCTCTATGAATACAATTGCGTCTGCCAAGCTGCCTGTTAACTATATGTTGATCTCCATATAAAAGTATCGACGCAGAATCTCAACTGAATTGAGAGGATTTGATGTCCAGTCAATGTGAGTCGAATGAAATTTAGTAATACCTTCTGATCGAATGTATCAAAGTTACCTACTGTTCTTAATCCGCTTGAGTGGCCGAGTAAACAAGAGTCTCGACCAGCAATTCAGTGGTCGTGGGTTCAAATCTCAAGTGCGGTAGCGTTTTTTAATAAAGCCGAAAGCCTTAGATGCTAGTGCTTTAACACTAAACGTGTACCACGCGCGGTCAAATGACCGTTTTTAAACTTTCGTTTAAAATTTCTCGCATAAAACGTTATTGTGTCATCATGTATCTTATTGAATTTTCCTAAAATATACATACAAACTATTTTTCAATATTTACAACTTTTTTTTAATGTGTATTCTCCGAGAACAAATTATACCATGCATAGTCTACCATGAGCGGTCATTTGACCGCTTGAAAAATTTATGTTATTTACGACTATATTCTTTGATAATCGCGTTCTTGAAATTGTTTTACGAGTCTACAATGTAATTGTAGACAATCTACAATCTAATCAATGTGTCCGACATTCGTGGAATATCAATTTATTAGACAAAATAAATAATATCGACAAGGATTGTTCGGAAGATGATCAAGAAGTTTACGATATTGATGATGATACTGCAGAAAATTATTGTGACTTATTTGACAGTGATACGGACGAATAGAAAATTTTGAATATGCGTAGAGGACAGGAAAGAAAAACATTTATAGTTAGTTCCGAAAGTACAAATGAGGAAGAGATTGAAACTGCTATGACCGGAACTGTTTGAAAAAAAATAAAAGAAGGGTCTAAGAACATCGGGTGGAAGAACATCGATTTGTAATATTTTCAAGGAAATATCAGGACCGACAAGATACGCTAAACGAAATATTATGAAGGGCAGAGCATTTTCAGCATTTTCTTTGATTATTGATCATAAAATGATTAAACATGTAAGAGAATATACGGAATCAGAGGCTTTTCGAGTGTTGAAAACGAAATGGAATTTATCTATTGAAAATTATATGCATTTATTGGACTTCTATATGAGGCTTAAAATATTAATTTATCATATTTATGGAACACGAAATGGGGTCCGTCGTTGTTCTCGACAACTATGAGTCGAAATGACTTCGCAGAAATCATGGGATTTTTTTCGATTTGACAACAAAAATCAAAGAAGCCAACGCTTCCCAGTTTGGTATAAATTTATCGAAAACAGCCAAAACTGTTATAAACTAGGAGCATATCTTACTATGGCTGAACAATTGTTTCCTAAAAAGGCGCGTTGTAAATTTACTCAATATATGCCCAACAAACCGGACAAATTTGGTATAAAATTCTGGTTAGCTTCCGATGTAGCTAGTAAATATATAGTGAACGGCTTTCCATATTTGGGAAAAGATGAAGGGAGAGAATCATTAATCCCACTTGAAGAGTTTGTAACTTTGAAATTGGCCATGGGAGAAATATAATAGTTGACAATTTTTTTACAAGCGCGTCATTAGCGAGTAAACTTCTAGCAAAAGGAACTACTCTTGTTGGAACTATCCGGAGAAATAAAAGAGAGCTACCAAAATTAGCGAGACAGGCAAAGAATAGTATGACACGCTTCTCAACAATATTATACAAATCGAAAGATTTTATTCTTACAATTTATAAAGCTAAACCAAATAAAAAGGTATTGATACTTAGTTCAATGCATTCATCCGTTGAAATTGAAAAAAATGACCCGTACACCAGAGACAATTAGAGTTTATAACAGTACAAAATTCGGTGTAGATGTAACCGACCAAATGGCCAGAAAATAAAGTGTAAAATCTAAATCTCAAAGATGGTCTTTACAGGTCTTTTTCAATATCTTAGATTTAGCCGGGATAAACTCTTGGATTTTATATAAAGAAGCGACGGGTGAGGAAATATCGAGGCAAGAGTTTTTATTTCAGTTGGCAGAAGAACCTGGGACCGAATATCAGAAAGAGCAACAGATAAGCCAAGAATGCTCATCAAAAACGATAATAGATACAAACACTGTTTCTTCTGAACGGAGATCTTGTCAAATAAGATATTGTAAAGTCAACAAAACAAACAAAATTTGTATAAAATGTAAAAAAACGTATGTGGAAAATGTGTAATACAAAATGCTGTAATTTGTAAAAAATGTGATGAAAATGCATAAAAGTAAATAAAACATACAACATCGAAAAGCGGGTAACGAGTTTTTATTGTAGCATCACAAAAATATTTTGTTTACTATCTACTTTACATATGTTTTTTAAACGCGGTCATTTGACCGCTCATGGTAGAAATAGGTATACATGAAATGTCGGTAGATTTATTGTTAAAAGTTTAGCGTTCGAATATATTCTCTGGTTAAATTAATAATAATAATAATAATAATACCTACTGTTCTCAATAATATGTCCGTCACTACGTTCGCTATTTTTTTACTCAATTGAAAGAGTAAAGAGAACAATTGACTTAAAATCTCACGCTTATCAATCAAATATTTGTAAACAACGTTTGCGTTGCTTCCAATTCATATTTCTAAGTATTATCAACACAAAGATAATATTCTTTTCATTCTTCATTAAAAAAAGCTTAACGAAATTTCATTACCGTTTCTTATTATTTTTATTTTGTTCTTAAAACAAAAAATTAAAGGAACTAAAAAAGCATAATTGGTTTAGCTCGAACTTTTTAATGCCTACACAACATGAATAACTATTGTCGAAGCATGCCCCGTTTTGTTTATTCAATAGTGTGCTTCTTAACAGCCAAAAAAGGAGGCATCAGAACTATCTCCACCCTCAGTAGTAAATTGTTGTTGCGGTCACGCCCATTTTATACCATTCAATAGCATCCTTAACCTTGACCAACTTACATATTTAGAGTTAAAATAATACATTACTCACAAAGTCTCCAGGCACACAAACACACATATGTGGCAACACTATTGACAGACCATATCCTATATAAAGTGTGTATAGTGCCAATATTCAAACCGCACGTTTCAAAATGTCGTAACCTTTCTACCATTAGCTAACAAGCTACTATCCAGAAATTATATAGGTCCGTCAACTATGTTCCCGTATACATGTGTGCAGAGACTTATTGCGTGATGTGTTAATTGAACGACAATTAAGATCCTCTGTGATTGCAATGAGCATTTTTTAGAAATTTCTTAAAATACATTTCCATACGTTACGTACAAAATGATTATGTTAATATATATTCTTGATTGATACCGATATGAAGACCACATCAGCAATAATAACAACATTTATAATTATTTTGTTTTATTATTCAATATAATTACGTGATGTTTAACTCATGTTTTTTTTATTACAAATGTTTATTTGTCTGTTCATGTGCTGTGTGTATTGGTGTGCGTATGTAAGTTGAGAATGATAATAATAAAATAAACTATACCGTAAAGTATATTTATATGTGTGCTTTCATTGTATAGTATTGTATGTAGTAAAGCAAGATTCTTCTTCACCTCGCCCCTAACTTTTTTAAACGTCTGCATGCATGCGTGCGTACATACGTTTACGTATATTATAGCTAGACTTGTGTTTACTTATGTGTATTATCTACGCGAACGTATTTCATTCTATAGAGAGTACGACACGTTTAGCATAATTAATTCTCAATTTGCCGTCGTATTCTTGTAGATTATTGTTCATGCGGTTAATTATTGTTGTTGCTTACCTGCTGTTGCTGCTGCTGCTGTTGCTGTATTATTCGTGGATGGTATACAGCTGTAATTGTTGTTCTGTTTTATTTTTGCCCTATACGCTCATAAAAAACTAAATTGTGACTAACACTCGTTGACGTTTTTGTTTGCAAACGTTAAAGTGTTTTAAAGTAAACCTTTCGCTTTTTTGTTTTTTTTTTTCTAAAGAAAAAACATTTCTTAAGAAAATCAATTAAAATCTTAAGATAAAAACAAATTCAAAAAAGATTTCTTTTCTTTGTAAAACTTCAATAAATTTAAAATCAATGAAATAAAAAAAGAATATTATTAAAGAATATTACTAATTGAGCAAGCAAGCAAATATTTCATTATTTCTCATAGAATAAATATTGTATAATTTCATAGTTCTTTAGTCATTCATTTAGTCATTTCATTACACCGTTGGCGAAGTTGCATATATAGGAGGAGTATGTAAAAAAAATAGTTGAGATTTCGGACTAAATTTGATTCTATTTGCTATGAGAGTACCGTAGGTTTTTTAGCGACGCAGTTACCATCGTACTTTCAATTAAAACAATATCAGTTCCTTATGTTATGAATATTAAAAATTATTACACAACTAAATATTCCGTATCACTATACGTAGATTACAAAGGCTTTGATTTGTATTGTTGAAAGTGTACGCTTTCAGTCGGTTTTCGCATGATTCCTTGGACTGAAAATCTGCTTAAAGTTGTATCGTCCGAAAATGTGTTTCACATTTGCAATTTTAATGAATTAACATGATTTGATTTACGAAATGATTGTAAATATCTACCTAATGATACAAAAAATTAAAAACTCGGCAAAATCTTAAATGACCCACCATATGTGGTTTCCCAAGAATATTTGTATTTTTTCAATTTTCGTTTTACATGCATACATAAATGACCAATCACTCAGAGTGTGCTCCTTATACGTGCAAAACTGTGCTGCTCAGAACGAAGCGAGGAGGAAGAGATAGGGAGAAGGCCGTAGCCTGGAAGGTATGCACTCGACTGGTAAATCATATTTACGAATTTGCCGATCCAGTGGTGACTATATAGCTGCGAACATGCGCCAATCGTAACTAAAGTAAAGTCTATCGCACTAAGCATTGAACACGACTAAGCCCGACTTCATAGTCGCGCTTCCTAACTAGTTGGCTGTGTGGTTTTAGTAGATGGGTGGCATCTTTGAGGTTATTTTCGGCAGGAATGCTTTGGCAAGTGGGGAGAAAGAGATAAGGAAGGGGTCGCGATATTACAAAAATTAATCATTTCCCGCACGTACACACAAGGTTTTATTAGTCCTTGGCCGTTTCTCCTGTCCAAAAATATGATTTACATTTACAATTTTAATTAATTCAATTAATTAGAATGATATTATTTATAAAACGATTATAAATATCTGTTTATTATTTTCAGTTATATAGTTTAAATTTTAATTGCCGTTCATGTCTCAAAGTACGAGTAAATTTAAATTTTTTATTAAATATGAATTATGATGAATATGATGAATTATTGTTAAAGATATCTTTTCACACTTCGTGTGATAGAGAAAAGGCACGCCTACCAATCTTTTGATGAATTAATAATTCTTCATGTTTAACGTAAAAATATTTCAGCGTCTTCGGAGGAATATTGAATTTGAAAATTTCGCAACCATTTATTTATTTATAACAAGTAAGAAAGTAATATTAAGGGAGGCGGAATCTCGCATACCCACCACTATGCTTTTCGCACTCGTCTAAGTTCTTCCAATTGAAACCCTTATCGCTGGCTTTATTAAGAAAAAATTAATCCACCACTTGTAATTTTGGATGAGCGTGGCCGTTTTTTTCCATTTTTTCACGTTAAAGGCAGAGTACTTCGTAAAGTAAATGTGGAGTATAAATGACAAATTTTTGTTAAGAAAAACTGACTTGCGTTCATTTCATGCTCCACTGCGGGCTTCTGCTCTGATCGTTTTGGCTCATTTTCAATACCGATTTGGTGAGAAGCTTCCTTTTGGGTGTTACATACATTATGAAAGAATGTACGTTGGTGGGTATAAAAAGAAATAAGGAATTGAAAATAATATCAATAGTGCTGTGTTCGTTCTACTTTTATGAAATGTAAATTATATTTTCGGCTGAGGGATAATGCTCAGAAAATTCTGCAACCATTTATGTATAGATCCATAATACTAAAGAATTGAAGAGAATGTCTCTTGTGCTTCATTCACGTTTTTACCAAATGTAAATCATAGTTTCGGACGAAAAATGAATTTCTGAAAATTCTACAACTTTTTATTGATAAATAAATAAACACAAAGAATTGAAGTTGCACTCCATTCAATTTTTTATCAAATGTAAATCATATTGTGTGGACAAATGATATTTTTCTACATTAAAGGTAATAAGACTTGTCTTTCATTCAATTTTTTATGAAATGTAATTCATATTTCCGTACAATGTTTATATTTCCAAATCTCTGCAACCACTAAGTCATTTCATTTGTTTTCGCTTGTTTTTTTTAAAAAAACATTTCGAGTAACGCTTCGGTTAAAAATGGATAGTCAATCAATCATTATTTATCGAATATGATAGTGGGAAGTTAGCAAGCTTTAAATTATTTTGAAAAATGTGAAAAATTTCCTTTACTAGCTCCATGACGTTTCTCTTATGTCTGAACTAGCTAACCGTGCCAACCTCCTTAGCGATATTCTCGGATGCTTGTCATATGTAAAGTATATTTATTTATTTATTTATTTATTAGACAAGAATATTTTCTAAAATGCATTATTATGGCAAATACAGATTCATAACGATAAAATTTTATGAGGAAATCCGACAAGGACGGAAGTGCACGGGCTATGGCGAATACATTCTTCACGTAAAGTCAACTGGTTAAACGTATGAAACCTAAGAATTTTTCAAAAATGACGAATCCTAGATGACCAAGTAAATATCAAAGTCACATTTAAGGTTAATGACTATCGAACGGTTTGATTTATTCAACTTTTCAAATATGAAGATATTTTTGTATTTTTCTACTATATGGAACAAATACAATAAAACTAATAAAAATAACCATATAAATGACACAATCAATTCGCTTATAACATAAATTTTGAAAAATCTCAATAAAAGGAAAAAATTTTATAATAAACAAAAAAAAACTAATCAAAATAATATAAAAAATTGCAATCGACAGCGATTAGAGATGAATAGCTTAACAGAAGCAGCATGTGGTAGCAGTAGAACCAGTAGTATGCAAATACTTATATATACTCACATTGCAAATATACACACATATATGTATGTGTATATTGTCTTACGCTTACGTACGAAGACAAGAAACAGAGCATCTTTCTAGCAGATAACATTAAAAAGAAAAATAATGAATTTTTTGTTATTAAAATTTTAGATGATATTTTCTCGTCTCTAAATGAACCTTTTTACACAATAAAGGTTTTGAGGCCAGAATCGTTTCATTTTTTGTGTTGATTTTTTAATTTGCGTTACAACAATAAAGATATAATAGCAAACGGTCAAAGACAAAAGCAACAAAAGATACAAACAGTTTTTATGTTTTTGAGGGAAATGTGATAGATAAATAAATAAAATATCGAAATTGTTTTTTGATTCGTGTGCACATGCATGCACGTTCATGCACGGTATATGTATGCGCATGTTTGTGTGTATGCACATTAGTGTGTATGTTCGTGGTGATATGTGACCAAATAATAACGAATTTATAACGCGTCTAAAGAAAAATGCAGCTATACCAGTTTTGCACGCCTGCCATTGAGACAAATGAACCACAATACATGGCAAACCACCAGACAAGCAAACCGAACGAACGAACAAACAAACCATCCAACTATCTAGTTATAAACACAGTATCATACTAAGTTTCTAAGCTTATGCATATGTTGAACGTACGTGTTCATACAAACACATACAAAACTAACATCTGTATAAATATTATAGATGTGTTTTAAAGAATTCTCTTAATACTAGTTTTTCATAGAGTTTTACCATAAAACGTGAAAACACTTGACGACAAAACTGATGAAATGTGACTTTTGTTCTCTTTTTTTTTATAGTTTTTGTTGAACTCTTTAAAATATATATATATGTTTTTTTTTGTTTTTTTTTTTTGGAAATAACATTAAATGGGAATTAAATACGACTGAATGTTTCATGTAAATACATAAAAAAAAAATTTAAAAGCTTTCAAGTGAAAGTTTTCTTTTCCTTAAAAGCCCATTCTTCTTCTTGAAATATCTAGCAATAACCTTAAATGATAAAGAAATGGGAAATAGAAAGGTACATAGCGCTTGAGTTCGATGGTTTTGATCTGCCTCTACCTAAAATAACATTTAACATTGTTGATTCATTCAGCGTAAGCCGACGCGAACCATAGACCACTCAAAATTCTTTTGCCGAAGCCCACGAAACACGTCTACAGGTTTATGGTGATATTGCTCCATCATATTCCAATGGTCGGGTTTGGCTTCAACAGCACAGCGAGTCCACAAAGTTGAAGAAAGGACAAAGGGGGTCGGAGGGTGGATTACTGCCAAACCAATATAAGTTCTTTCGACACGATATCGCCGTGTTGCTAGAAGTACAGTAAAATGTTGTAGAAAATGATGGAAAATATTTTGATTAATATACATTGTACGAATATTTCCCAATAAATGCTTTTTTCATGTGAAAAACTCATCAAAATTTTTGCAAACACTTAATAGAAAATAAGTGATGGAAGTAAAAGCATTACAGTTTGGTAAGGCAGACCATTTAATATATCCTACACATCCTCTCCTAAAACAATTGGTTATTTATTCTACCATCTGGCAAATCCAATCATTAGATAGTCTTGACCGTCTCGCCTTACACAACTCTTTATTTGTTCTCTCGATAAATGTCAAAAACTAGATCTTGCCGTCAGGTAAAAGCATGGTTTCTGTAAAGGCGCTTATACGTGAAGTGATGTGGTAGAAATATGCAAACCCAACTTGCTTATCATAGATCTTATTATTTTCCACCTGTTTTCATCCTAAAGTATTGATATTTAAACTTTATATCCACATAAAGGCTTACTTTCCCATTAGTACTTTTCTAGAGTTTGGGGTCCGAAAAGTAGGCGTAATTAGTCCAAATGTAGCACCGTTAACTTTTATGTCATGTTTCTATTATGGAGTTATTCGCAATGTAAAATTCTAAAAATTATAAAAGGGAGTATTTAAATAATTGGTCCAAATGTTTGAATTCAGTTTAGTATGCTGAAGTATTGTGACTCAGCGATTTTCATTGGAACAATTTTGAAATAAGAAACTTTCTTCTAAAATAATGGCCTTTTCAAAGTAGCGCTTCGTATGAGGAGAGGTCGTCATCTACTCCGATCATATTTCGAATATTTGTGCTAAACGATAGTTTTTATTTTAGGCTCAGTTAAAGTTTGAGGATTCCGTTAAAAAATGCTGCAACGACAGACGGGCGGACGTTAGTAGGTTTACTTCGAATATAATTTTTATCAAATAATTATTTACTTTAAAGCGTCTCTACTTCGCGTATCGTTTAGGTCTTTTTTTAAGTCTTAATTACACGGTGCTGAATACGAAGTGCTCGTCATTTCGATCAAATTAATTTTAAGTAATTGCATAACTAATGCGTATAATTTAAGCTTTCATTGGCCTAAAATTTGTTATACTGTCATAAGGATAATAAATTCTTTGTCATCATCGTGATATTGTCCCTGTTTTTGCTAATTTCTCAATATTGTAATTTATAATGAAACTAATGGAATTGCTTAATAAGAAGAAAGAACAAAAAGCTTAAATAGATAAGTGGCACATAAAAAAATGCACATATACATACTCACAAATATTTATGTCCAACAAACCAATAAATTCTAAAGCCCTCGAAATAATGTTTGGAGTAAGATATAAATAAATAAATTGAAATCCCTTGAAGATATAAATTTTTGTGCCTCATGAATTCCGTTCACTTATGTATAAGTGCACGTAAATAAATGTGCACTTACACACCTATTTCAATCGTCAATTGAAATAGATCAAGAGAGAAATACACTTCCACGTTTTCACTTCAAGATTCTTTATTTACAATCAATTTGTTTAAGGGTAGGACTATTTACATTTTACTTTGGCAATATTCTCGACTACTCAACTGTAATATGCCTTTTCGTCTCAAATGTTCTTGTCCGACTGGCTCTGCGTTCCGCATATAGTGTATTTACATACATTTTTATAAGCATGTTGCTATTGCCTAAGTTCATGGCTTCCATTAACCTGCTCTTCCGCTAATCATTTTCCTCGGCCGGCAGCTGCATGACGCGCCGCGAATGTGCCCTTGGGTTTTCCCACTCTAGGACATTTATTATTTGGGAAAATCAATTAATTGGAATGAACTGGATTTGGTATTTCCGTAACAATATGAGGCACAATATATTGACACAATGAGTTCATAATAATAAACAATTATTTTAAATATATATATATATATATAAATATAGGTATATGTATATGTGTGCGTGTCCGTC
The DNA here is from genome assembly GCF_014805625.2 of Glossina fuscipes. Classification (NCBI taxonomy): domain Eukaryota; kingdom Metazoa; phylum Arthropoda; class Insecta; order Diptera; family Glossinidae; genus Glossina; species Glossina fuscipes. Next base: position 1,136,697 of record NW_023998564.1, read on the forward strand.
TGTCCCGTTAATATTTTACAACTGAAATATAGTATTGTTTCGTTTTATTTTAGGTTAACAACAACCAAAGTGCTTTTAAAAGAAAAAGTCATTTAAGCACATATACGTAGTTTCTGGGTTTGTAAGTTTGTGTTGCAAAATAAATGAAAATAAATCATCATTTTTTCTTATGTTGTTGTATACGTGGTTTATACGAAGTTGTAAAATCACAACTATGACGCAGCGTAATTACTGGGCGACATACAAATGCATTAATAAATATGCGTATATTTGCCGTATATATTCGTACATGCGTGCGTGAATGTGTGTTATGGACACAAACTATAATACAATACAACACCATAATATATAAACAGCTATAGAAGTGGCTAAAAGAATGACAGACGAATCGAGCTAACTGATTGAGTGACGACAAATAATAATAATGTATATACTTCTGTAAATACGTACAGTTAAGGACACAAATGCACATACAATTATGAATTTCTCTTATAAAATATGATCATGAACAGGTTTCTGAGGCATATTTTTTTTTTGGATGATAAACTTGTGTAGCAGACCATGTAAGGCTTCTTACGAGTAACGGAACCCCTAAGCATTGGCTTGATGTAGGCCGTGCTCTGCCCGCCCGCAATGGATCGTACACCGTAGACCGTCTTTGAAACAATCTAATTGCATTAATCTACTTTGCCATTTCTGATATTTCCACATTCAAAACCAATTTCAGGTACCCTTCTCTGCCTTTAGTCTTCCCTTATCACTCTAATGAAAACTTAAATGATTCCTTACTGCTTTGAAAATTTTAATGGTATTGCTATACATACTTTCCGAATTCCGAAACGAAAATACTCGAAGCGATCGAAATGGGCAACGAAATTTTTAATTCGTTGTTATATATTCTAGTGGAACTCAGTAATAACAATTATACGGCTACGTAGTAAAATTATTGAATTTAGGAACATCAAATAAATTATGAAAACAAACTTCGAAGGTGCCTATAGAAAGAGACTCTCTAAAGAAAACACGTAAGCGAAATTCAAAGTGAAGTTAAAATAGTTAATATGACAATCATATTTGAATATATTCCTAACCCTGGCAATAAATACATTTATCTGGAAGCCGCTCGAAGAAGGGAGAATAGTCTACCGTATATCTACCAGAGTAGTTACTCGAAAGTATAAGGCATTATAAATAGCCAAGCAACGAAGCTCTTCCCGCCAGTTGTGCCAACTGTTTCGGCTATTGCGGTGCATGGACTACCTAACAGAATAATGTTAATTGAATTGATTATGTGTATAGGCGACACTTATTGCCAACAGGATGGCGTCATCTGCTATACAGCTTGTGAAGCAATGGCTCTATTACGTGATTAATTTAAAATGACATCCCTTGTTAATAAAGCCTATGTTGTATTTTATCAACAAAGATTATATCTTTCTAGAAATCTGTTCAATGTTTCAGCAATAATGGTACAAACGAAGGCTTTTACGATGTTTGAAACGCCGCTAATGTAAAGAGAGTGGTGCTCTTGCGATAATTGATATGTATCCGGACTGACCCTTCCGTCGTTTACGTTTTTTAGATTTTCTATTCTATACATAATTTTTATTTAAAATTCTTCTTTGTATGCCTTCAATAAATGTTAGTTTTATTTATCAAAACATTGACGCTTAAATGATTTCTTATGTGAACTCATCTTTACCATAATCTTAAGAAATTCACAAGTGCATGTACACTTATGTCCTTGACTGTGTAGTCAAATGAGTTGTGTGTACGTTTATATGTATGTTTGTTAAAATTATGCATTAGTTTTTTGTTTACATTAAAATGACGCATATTGCATGTCACACACAAGCTTACTTATATCTGATAAGATACACAATACACATAAATATATAAAGTAACTAATGAAGGGCGATTTAAAGTACTCTTCTACAATGAATTGAATGAAATAAATGAAAAAAGAAAAATGATGGAAGGCAGGGAGGGCGGGAAAAAATAAACACAAGAAATTATGATTTTCTCTCTTGTTTAAAAAGAAATACTTATGTGGGTTTGGGTTTCGCAAATATATATCCTATGTATGTATGTATGTATAAGAATGAATACGTATGGCATCATATAACCATGGATTGTCATCGCTTATTACAAATACTTTTCATATCTATACGCATGCATACGCATACACACATGCAAATCAACTATTCAATTTGGGTCGCATATTATATCGAAGACAAATATCTAAGGACATGATGGCGTCACAATCAACTTAAAATCATAAATTACGAACATAAAAATCTTTTATATATTTTACGTACGTGTACATGTATATGTACGTATACACATGTTCATACATATTTGATTCCATATTTACATTCAAATGAAAGTTGTGTAACAAATTATAAGATCTTCTAGAAATTCATGACATGAATCAAATGTCAATGTTATTTAGTAGAAAATATTCAAAAAAAAAAAAAAAACATCAACAAAAGTTATTTTACTGGTAACGCAAAGCAAATGTTGGACATACTCCAAATTATTTTCAATCGCAATCTGTACGATTGTACTCATAAACGCATAAACCACATAAAAGCAGTTTTTACCTTTTTTTCATACGCTTTATAGTAATTGCATTAAATATCTAGATATTCTTGCGAGCACACAGTGTACCAAGAGCTTAGCAATAGCATTTGTATCAATAGCCTTTGAGTTCAAAATTCACTTATCATGCATATATAAAGTTCTATTTTAAAACGAAAAAATATTGACGAACCGAGGTAATCCATTTTGATTGGAAGTAATTCCAGAAATCAAACTAAGTTATAATAGATTTCAGGCGTATCGATTTATAAGTAATAAGCTGCGGTCCGCTCTTACTTACCCTGCACCATTTTGCTTCTTGCAGTTATCTATATAACATTTCAAAATAAACGTTATATGAAAGTTACTCGAAAAAGTGGTCCGATCCGAACCATTGTCAATTGCTTTTGTCCTTGGACCACAACAAGCTGGGGTGTGTTAAATATCTCGAAAATATCTCTAAAATTTTTAACTTGCAGGTTGAACACAAAAAATGTAGATGCACAGACGGACGGACAAACTTAATATCCATGCAGACAGTCATTCCGAGTCAGCCGGTATAATAATGCGTACGTCTATGTCAATTTCTTCTCTGCGGCATGCAAACAACAGAGGCAAAGGTTTAGAGAAAGGCATGAAGAGGGAGAGGCGTAGATTTGATTGACGTTTTAAAAGTTTATTTACATAATCATTCTTTTTTTGCGGCAGGAATATATTTTACATGTTCGTGAATTCTTTTCTTAACGCGAAATCCCTTCCCTTCTCACTCTTCTAAAAGCGTATTTCACCATTATTTATATTCAGGTGAACTTTGCAAAACAAGCTCTCAAGTGAATATTTCTCACGTTAGAAAAGCTCCTTAAATATAAGGTTTATATAAGACGAGTACATATATTTAACAATGGTTTTTATAATCCTGTACATGAAGAAAATATTGTTATACACATGTGGCTAAAGTGACGAACATGAGAAAAAAGAAACAAAAGGCAAATGGTAACTGATGGTAACTGACCACGAACAACAGCCTTAAAGTGCTACTTTTAGAGTAATTTCATAACATAATATCTTTTATGTATGCACACAAACGTCTGGAAGTAATTACGGCGATAATATTGATTGACAACAGCAATAAAGGTGTTATTGTGTCATTTTCACTAGTAGTATATATTGTTATGAAATTCGCTTTTGCTTTGATACAGTCCGTATCACTAGATCGTGGATGTTTTGATCAAGAGAAATACACTTCAAAGTTCTTTCATTTTACTACTTTGTCTTTCACAACAGTAGGAATATTTATTTACAATTTATTTTTGGCCATACTCTCACTTCTACGTTCTTGCCAGACTAACTCTACTTTTCACAAATAGTTTATTTATATACAATTTCACAAGCATCTTACTATACCTAAATTTATGGTTATGGTCTAATCCCAGCCTGGTTTTTCCTCTAATCGTTTTCATCGGCCTGTAGCTTCATGAGGCGCCTGCGAATGCTCATTTGGTTTTTCCTTCTTTAGGAAATTTGTTATTACGAAAATTACTTAGCTGACATTAACGGGATTTGGGATTTTCGTAACAATATATATGTGTATATATGTATATAATGTATATATATGTATATATGTATATAATGTATATATATAGAAATAGCAAAATCTTGGGGGAATAATATTTAGGTTTAAGAAAAAAATTTGAGCAAAAATTTGCTGACTAACGTAGCACTGCAGATTCTTGTCTTTCACTTCGCTTGGATTCTTATGGTCAATCAATATCTGCTTTTCTGCCTTCGTTCTTTCCTGTCTAGTCAACATTCTGTTGAGACCTTTCATTTAATAAATAAAAGAACTTGAAAAGTAGAATGTGAAAAGCGTAGTGATGGGTATGCGAGTTTCGACTCCCTCGAATATAACTTTCTTAGTTGTTGTTTTTGGGGCGTTTGGGTAGAAAATAATACATCATTCTATAAGTCTCGGGACTAAGTAGGAGAAAGACCCATTTTATTTGGTTCTAGAAACGATAAAATTACTATTCCGAGTATTAATTGGTTAAAATATCACAGTAGCTCCTAGTCCTCCACTGCGCTTGGCTTTATATAGTCAGTCACATTTTTCTCTTTGTTCGTTTCTCTTTCTCTGCCTGGCAGTTGTACAAAATAATAAAAAATAGTGCATCGGTCTGTAAGTCCCGGGATTAAGTAAGAAGAAACGTTCTTTCACAAAATTGTGGTTTATTCATCAACATACTCTGGTTTGAAAGGAACAGAATAACTTCAACGCTTCTCTAACTTTTTAATTCCGCCTTTTTTAAAAACCTATTTGTCAACATCTTCCAAACTACGCTTCAACTTATGCAATGATTTTATCATTTGATTTAAATCTCTTTTCTTGGCGATGTGCAAAGCATTACTGCTGGGGCAATTCAGACGATTCCGTCGTGTTGTTTTCGTTCCACTTTAAGTAAATCCATCATTTATTTGGAAAGTAGTTTTCCTACCCCGAAATTTTTATGCAAAATACGCTGCTTTTTGCAGTGTTTAGGGTACCAGCAAATCTCTCTTGCATCTTCGGTTTTCAATTATCGATAATCGCTTTTAACGTCTTATTGTTTTCCAAGATTATAGGTGTGGTAATCAAGTTGAAGAGCGGTACGGATAGTTCCCAGAAAAGTTCATACTTCTTTTCCTTCTATTGCCTTTATGCATTTACTTTGTAAAACTTAATTATTAAAAAATTTATATTTGTTTTACCCCAAACTTTGGCTATTCATCATTCTCGAGATGAATGGTGAAAAATCGGAACATACTTTGTTACTTATAGCAGTTGATCGATGGCTTCTTTTCTTTCTTTTTGTGGGGTCATCTTTGAGACGTCTCTTTCAGGCTTCAGCAAAATATTATTTATAAGTCTAAAGTTACAGTTTGTTATCTATGGTATATACTTTTGCAGTTAGATGGAATTCGAATTCTTGTCGAATTTCGCGTCAGAAACGCTGCCTGAGAAAAACAGTTCTTGTCAAAGCGCTGTCGTAGAAATATAGTTCATAACAAAAAAAAATGAAAACAATGGACTCAAAACGAAAGGTGTGCGGATTATATCAAACTTGTGGTGTGTAGACGTTAAAAAAAAGTTAAAAATTGAACTGCATAGTCTTTATGGGGTGCAGGTGTAACAAAGTAAAGTGTAACAAAGTAAAACCGTAATAGACGTTATATTTTCTGTGTTTTTCCCAAAGGGATTTAAATACTGAAAAAGATTTTAGTGTACTTAAGGTCTGCAAGTCTTTCTCTATTTCGGCTAAAGTATTTGGAATCTTTTCTCTGGAATCAATCTAACTTATGTCGGCTTTATTTTGGTTGCACCATCAACTGTCTTTAAAACACAAAACTCGAAAGATTCATTTTGACCAAGCCTAAATGTACAAACTTTACGTTGCTATAGCCATATCTGATACGAACCTCTTACTTCTAACTAAGAGACTAAGAGCTTTCAGTTATGAGGTATAATTTCCGCACGGCTCTACTGCCTGATCAAGTCCGCCTAAAGCGACATCCCTTCTGATCCTACATCTATCTATTCCAACTAACTGTTAACTGATAATTCATATAAGAGAATCATATAAGAGAATCTTTACTTTAGTAAGCTAATTTCATTTAAATAAATCTTAACAAAAGTTTCTTTTATATGGTCATATATAAAATAATTTAAAAAAAAATTGATTGTAGTTTTTATCATTATTGTTGTTATGGTCACTTTTTTTCCCCAGCCTGTCTGGCACATGCAAAAATCTACAATATCAGCTTTAAATCAGATACCATACTTGCATACTTTTATAGATAAATGTAAGCTTATACCTACATACATAAATACATACATGCACACATACATACGCACACACATATAAGTGCACATATGGCATATGTTGGTTGCATTTGCGGTATGCGCTGTGACAGGTGCGTGTTTTGTATTGCACGAGCGCAACGCACCATGTAAAGAACGCAGTGAAACCGCAAAACTTATAACTTAGGCGACCGAGGTAAAGAGTAACAGGAGAGCATAGAGAATAAAATAACATGGGACAGTACCATGGCAGAGTTATATATGTAGCTGTGCAAGTATATTGCTTTTTTACATATTCACTATCAAGGATACGTATGTATGTATACAGACGTAGTGTGTACGTACAGTAGGCTTATAGCAATTAATACAATAATTAAATAAAAATCATTTTCAAATCGTTTTTTTCCAATAAATGATTATTAAAGCAAAAATTTTGTCGATTCATTTTCCTTTGGAATTATCGCCGAGTCCAAAAAAAAAAATATAATAATAATAATTACCCATGCGCTACCGTTTGATTCGCTATATGTGCAATTAGTCCCTATAGACAAGTTCATTTAAGAGATGCCGACCAATTTTGTTTTTGCGTTTTTTAGTGTATAATGTCATCTGATTAGGCGACCCATCCGCGTATCAACGATAAGACGAAAAACTCATATGGACCGTTACAAAAGAATTCTATAAAAATAAGTTGACACACTTTCAATGTAACACTTGGGTTACAAAACAACAAAATAGACAAAAAAATATAAAAAAATACCCGTCCGAATAAAAACCAAATCAAAATAAATAAAAGTATAATAAATAGCTACAGAAAAAAAGGGAAAGAAAAAAAATTTGAGCTTATTTTTTACATGTTTTTATGACGACTTGCCTTGATGGAGAACGCAAGACAATCAATCAACTCCTACGCTCACTCACGCAGCGAATAAACAAACTGAGTGACTGACTGACTAAGTAACTATTTGGATAGAAATTAAAACTGCGCTCCATATATAATCTGCTGTCATATGATTATGTACGTACTGCAGATATTTTATAAAAATTTCCGGATTTCAATTCAATTTGTCGTTTGTTTTATTATACTTCAGACTGCCATAAATGGCTATACGCGTATATCAATGAAATAATTTTTCATTTGTTAGACAAATACATTTAATTTTTGTTATTTCTTGTTTGCTTAAATTATACACAAAGAAAAGAAAATTGATTTACAAATATTATTATAATAATATAATTACATTACTGAGAAAGCTTATAAAGAAAGTAGAAAATTGGCGGCGGGAAATGGTACCGGATCCCTTTTTTTAGTTTATAGCGCTTATCAGCTTTATTTATTAAATTAATTATATATTTATGTTTATGATCGTCGCCATTCAGAAAAGAAGTTTATAATTATTTCACTTGCATATACAAAAATACAAATACAAATCATTATAAATTATGATCACGATAAAAACGAGGTATGACAACTAAGTTCCTCAACTAAGTTTCCCAAGGGCAGCTAATTTATTGCAAAAGCTTGCAGAAAGCACCGAAGTCTTAAAAAGATTTATTGCATTTTCAGAGAAACCAGCTCAATCCTTTTGTGCACGATTTTGGTAAAATTTCGAACACGGTTGAAAAGGTTGCGCTTTCAAAATCAAAAGGGCGATTATTTCAGTTAACCATGATTGTCTACGATCTTTTCTACATGAGTTTTTAAGCGCACAATCTAGAATTTTTTTAACGGATTTTTGGAAATTCGTCTGTTTTGCAAAAGAACAATCAATTACATATTTTACACTGACATCAATGACTGAGCGCGGATATAAGCACTGATGCAGATTTTCTCATTGTACCTTACATCACTTAATATTCACAAGTGTAGATGCATTGTTTCTATTCATTGCACCCTACACCACTTGTGACCTAAAGGTTTATTAAATTTGTGCGGGTGTATATAACATCTAGAAGGACTTGAAATAGAGCAATCTTTGATTATACCGATCGATTCAGAATCATTTTCTGAATCACTTAGTGAATCATTTTAAGCTTGTCTGCCTGTCTGTCTGCCGGTATTCGACCTACCGGTCGCAATTTTTTAATATATTTTAATGAAATGCGATACATCGACGTGTTGTGGTCCGAAGACCGTAACACCTTATTTTGGAAAGAGCTTGTATGTGTCTGTATTAAGCTATGTGACACAATAAGGTATTATGGGGTATAATGTCTACATGATTTCAAATAAATAAATATAATATGGAACTGGGCTTTTTATACTTTTCTAAGAACTATTATAGCTTTTGTATACTTATTGTCTTGTCGTTTCCTAACAAGAACTTCACTTAAAGCTAGCATGTTATTTCTCTCTCTGGCGACTAATTTTATTCAAGATTTAGATAAATTGCTTCAATGCTTGTAGTGCACTGCATATGCCGAAGTCCTTTCTCTCCATTAATAACAAACCATAAGTATTGTTCATCATTCAATACTACGAGTTCATTAAAACTACCAATTCTCTCTTCAAAATCTATAAGCTTTGATTGACGAATATATTTAAGAAAATTTCTTGCTCTCAACATTCTGTCTATATTGTACGGATAATATAGTAGAAACCATCGTCCCTCTTCTCCAAAAGTGATTGTTTACCATTTCCCCATAGGTAAGCTTGATTCTTTTCTGTTAAAAAATGTAATTGAAGTGAATACGTTTCATAAAACGCTAAACTGATGGCGAATTAAAAAAGCCGAGTAGGTGAAGAAAAAGACTTTGTATTAGCTGGTTTTTGGTTAATTCATTTGCACGTTTCTTGGGACCTATGTATGCATTCCTTACTGAGCGTCTTTATTTTCATTCGTCTATGTGTTTCTCGTTTTTCTACTTCGTCTTTCTTCCCAGTGACATATCCGCTTTTCTGTTCTTCCTAGCCGAGCAGACAAGAGTTGCGAGTACCAATCGGTATCCGTGGGTTCAAAGCTCAGTGCGGTCTGATAACCATACTTGGTCATCTTAGTTGAGCGAGTACTCACGCACATTTACCGATTGGGTTCGCACTCATTAGTCTACGGTTCGGCAATTGCTCGCCCTTTTCTCCCTTTCCCCACTCCTTTCTGATAATCAACATGTAACACGACTAGAGGTATACGCAACAACAATCACAACCAACAAGTGTGCCAATCAGTTTTAGGGAAAACTTCCATCACGAGTACAAATTTACGAGCTTAATTAGTCCACCTCGTACATGCGGCTAATTTTATATCCTTTTGAAGTGTAAGTGATGTGAAAAAAATTTGTGTTTATAAATATCGCCTAACACGTGTTTTATATTATCGTTAGATTGGTCCTTAACGTCTTATCTGTTTTATTCAAAGCAAAGTTAAATGCGTGATGCAATAAATAATGTTAATCAAGACAAATGGAATAATGAAATCATTCAACCGTAGCTTTGAAAAGACGTTTTATTAAGCCCTCTCCTAGAATTTGTGCTCTGAAAAGCACTGCATATCATTTGTACGGGGAAGAACTGCATTTCAGCAGATTCGTAAAGAAGATACATTTTTGATTGTGGTATTCTGGAGCTTCGCAAGCCATGTAGTATTGCCTCCCGGTTAGTTTGTTTCTTAATTTGTATTTCAATTACAAAAAGCGTTCCAACGAACTCACGCGTAGCTCATGGGGTTTAAGATTAGTTATCCATTTCATAATCTACGCAGATGTCAGCAAGAAAAACTAAAGCATATATATGTCAGTAAAAAACTGCCAAAAAGTACTGTATACGACCAATAGGTTAAACAAAGTTTCTGTTAATCAACAACATCAAGCGCAAAGTATACAAAACAATAAGAGTGAAAGATAAACAAGATTTTGCCTAAACCCAAGCTATCTCACACTAATAATCTTCTTTAATCTAATAATATTGAAGAAATTCTTTCAAAGCAAGAAATCTAGTATGAGGCCATGATGAAAATTAGTTTACTTTGTTTAAACTCTTAGATGTTCCATGCCCCGTATAAGAAAGGTAAGTCATCGACCTTATGATCTAATATAGTAGCAGTAATCAATGTTCTTTCAAGAATCGCTCTGATGCATTTATGCAATGCCATTTACTGTAGCTGTGAGTGTCAGCACAAAAATTTCTAATGCTTGCAATGCGAAAGGCAGAGTGATAAAATTTGTTTTAACTTGAGCTTTACACTATAATGATGTTATTATTGCTATTATTATTTTTTCTTTTTTTACTGTTAATATGTGATTTCTTTTTATCACTTTCTTTATCATAAAATGCAACCCACAAGTACGAGATGGCAACCGCAATCGTTTGTACTAAGCCACAAAGATATATTTTTTATATAATTATTCATTTGCTTTCTTTTTAAATACTGAAAATTCAATTCATGACTTTAAATTTTTTGGCCTTTAATCGAAGAGCATTAATAAATAAGAGATATCCACCACATTTACCTCATGAATCTTTACCATCTGACAGTAGAGATGAATTAGATAAAATAGCGATCATTATTTTTATGAGTACTTACAAATAATAAAAAACATTCAATATATACATACGTGAACGTATTGCCTTACATTACCTCCAAAGTATCGGAACTTTATCCCCAAATTCATTTCATCCGATTCGTACTTTTATGGATTGTTATTTAGAATCAAGTAATTGTAATAACTGTTTTGTTATTTCTTTAAATTTTTAATTCCAATTTAATTAGCAAAGACACGTATCAAGCCTCTTAACATAAGTCCGTAAACGCCACAAATGATCTTCGTTAAATAGTTACAAGTAAGATATAGTTAGGTACTCCATTCAAACTAGGAAACGTAAAACATCTCTCGTAAAGAAGAGCCGAGTACTGTTTTGCTGTAATTTCTGGAAATTTGGTAAATATAGTTCCGAAAAGTGGAATTAACATTTCCTTAGCTTGTTCCGAAGGTATTTTCGTAAATAAATAAATCATTTTCGTAGTTTTCGGATTTGTCCGCACTTAAATGTCAAATTTAATTATTTTCCCATACTCGGTGTATGCTTACTTAACAAGTTTCAAAAATTTGGTAAAAATAACTCTGAGAAGCGAAATGTGAATATGGTTAGTTAGTTCGAAAGGTAAATTCGCATTAATTCATACGGTATTGACAGAAATGTGCTTTGTTCCTTACTTTGGACGGAATATGTGTACAAATCCAAGCATCTCGCCATCGTAATTACTTACCAGAGGTCTGTTATGGCATTTACTGTGGTCTTCACCTTCCGTTACAAAATAGCAGCATGAATTTTTTTTATTTCAGACATCGTTTCATGCTTCTTTTATTTAAAATTGATTTCATTGTTTTCATAAGAAGTTCTAACAGTTTCTTTACGCAATAAAACTATGTATATATTGCTTTCCACAAATAATCCGACGGTCGGTCCAAATAATATATTAAAACAAAATTTTATCTAAATCTCAATCGGAAGTGTATATTATTTGAGCTTACTTTCGGAATCACCAAATGTATCGTGATCATGTACTCTTTCGACTATTAGGCTGGATACTTTTAAAACGATTTAAAGCATGCAATGCTTATTGCACCACGTCGTATAGTAAGCGATAGAAGAGAAATCTACTTATATATAAATAATTTTGTCTCAGAAGATTTCTTATTATTAAGTAAGTACAAGTGATTTCTAACATGAGTTGACAGTTATTGTTTTTCCACGTTTTCGCTTTGGTCTGACAATTGATTTCTTCTGATAAGTTAACGTTGAATTTCTAATCGTACTGTACAAATGTACACATGTATAAAAGGGTTTGGTATAAGTGAGCACATATACTATAATTTGTAATGACACGAAATTTTTTAATTTGCTTATACATATATGTGCACCTAGCTCTAAAGTATCTATTATGATTGCTGTCGAACTCTTCGTTTTCGCTTTATTACAGAAAGGTTTACAGTACGCGTCCATGCGCTATGTACCATTCCCTTTTCGCAGCCTACTTTTTTGTCTGTGTTTTTCTTTTCGGAGTGCATTGGTGCATCCAGGTTCTATTTACAGCAATTAATCGCCGACAAAACTCCAATTTATTATGATTAAACTAAGGAAGTTTGCTTTCGATCACGTTCTTGAGCCAATGTGACCAATCCTGGCAACCAAGTGCGCAGTTGACTTCCTCATGCCTAGATCTTGGTTCAATACGTGACAAACTCGTCCTTTGTATATATGCATACCCTTCACATTCTCTCATAATTTTTCTTTTGTTCTATAGTCCATTTCGTCTCATTTAATTTGGCACAAATACGTGACGTACGGTCTATAATGTTTAGTTTCACGTACGTAAAATCTACTCCACTTGCTGTCGTATCATCAAAACAAAAAAAATCTTAGGCTATGACCTTTTTCCGAGGAGAGCCTGTTGATAAACGTTTTAATTTATATAAAGCTATTGCTTTTGAAAAACGAATAGTTGCCTATGACACCCCGGTACTCACTCTTTTCTATTTTCACAAAAACACTCGCTAATGTTGATTCATTCAAATGGTTATCAGGAAGAACATATTGAGCAGCAGAATTGAACTATTGCAAATGAAAGCGCCATGACTTCTTGGAATAAACATTCCATGTCTATATTATTAAAGAATAAAAAAAAAAGAATTATGTGATAGCCAACACATCATTTTTGGGGAGTCGTTAGAGCTCGATACCGCCATTTTGCAAATATTTAAAATAGCAAAAATTCCACATTCGAATGCATTAAAGATGCGGTTCTTCGTCCGCCCAAAATAATACAAAAAGAAAAAAAGAAAATTCGGCTGTAGACGTGTGTTTTCATCATCCTTAACCTTCAAACCAAATATAAAAATTTTTATTTTTGCAGTTTATGACTAATCAGAAAAATTTTTTTGCTCCTAAAAACAAAAGGTGTTCTCAACCTGCGTGCATGCGGCTCCAACGTTTCTGCAAATTTTAAGTTGACAGCTTTTAGCGGCCAGGAGAATGGTCATGTCAGACATTACACAGACGGACAGACCACATAGACGGCCAGATGGACATGCTTAAATCGACTCAGAAAGTGATGCTGATCAAGAATATACCACATTTTGGGTGGTATCTACAGTTTCCTTTTTACAAATGTTTTGAGGAAATGAATATAAACCTTATCCTTCGGTGACGTGAAAAATAAGGCAAGCACTAGAAGACAGGTCATCGACCATTTTTTTTTTTATTTAAAGATAGATTAGATGCTTAGTTAGTTAAGCAACTTTTTCTAAATTTAGTTAATTAATGTTATATGTAAGTAATCAAGAAATTTGCGCAAAACTCCGTAACTCACTTAGACAAAAAGAACTGCACATAACTATATAGGTTTCTTTTTGTGTAGATTTATACATTGTATATTGAACTGCAATCGAAAAACGTGCACATATAAGCGTGTCGTGTGCATTTCGTGACAATTTCGCTTGACATGTGTAGTGACAAAAAGTCTACAAGAGACAATATATGTGAGGTTATTGTGCTGAAATTTTACACACTGACTGTTATGTACGCATGCATGCACACACACGTACACGTTTGGAACTCATTCATGCACATCCATATAACGAAACATTGTTTAATATTTATTGAATTTTTTTTAGTGATATTTCGTATATTTCTTCTCAAAGTGAATTCAAACAACTAAAGAACACATTTGCTTTTAAGGGAATTTTGACTACGTACCATCATGAGAGTTCCTTGTACAATTATCAATGTCACTGAATTACCGCGCATCACATGTCTAATCTTCAATCTCTAATGGATTCTGCCGAGCTCTAATAGATCCTTGAACCCCTTCTTAAGTGAGTAATTAATAATCAAAGCCTTTAATTACCTGGGAAGACTTATCAGAGATCGTGTAATAATAAAAACTGAAGTACATATGATATTGGGCACCAATAAAGAGAGTGAGAGAGAGAGAGAGAGAGGGAAAGGGTATATCTTCTGTATTTCAAACAAACATCGCTTAAGAAACGACAGCCCACCTATTAAATGTTCTAGAATTACCCAAGCACAATTCTTTTCTTGTTTTTAGTAACCTTAATGTTAAAGGTTGTCTACCCCTTTTGTCAAAGAATATCGTGCTCGAATTCAAAGTTACAGCCTTATTATGAGCAACATCACTCAGACATCATTAATCATACGTTTCGCATAAACAAATGTTAAATTGGCTTCATCAACTTTTGCGAGTTTTTGATATTCCGTCGTGTAAATGTAAACTCCAAAAGACATCACAAATTATATTATCGTATTAAAATAATGGTAATGTGGAATATCAATGTATACAACGTTTAAATTCGATGATTTTAACCTTTCTCTACATAAAATAACTCTTTTCCATTTAATATTACTGAACTACTCAGTCTATGAAGATCCTAATCATGGAACCCTCGAAATTGCTTGTTCGACATTCATTATTTTTATTATTTGATTTGAAGATATCTGCAGCCGAGCCCGTCAAACGCTTTTCGAAGCTTACGGTAATGTTGCTCCATCATATTCCAATTGTCAGTTTTGATTTTCACAATTTAAGAGCAGTGGTTTTGTTGTCAATGACAAAGAAGGCTGGAAGAAAGGTCGAAGACAATAAGTTGCAAGACTTATCGGCTCAAACTCTCAAAGAACTTTCCAACAGCTTAGTAGTTGATGAATCGACTGTTTGTAGACGTTCACATGCGGTAGGAAAGATCCAAAAGCGTGGCAGAGAGAGCAATGGATATCTCACGAATTGACTAAAAATGCCATTTCCCAACATTTAAACATCGCGGTTTCATTGCTTGCCAAAAAAAGAAATATTTTCTACGGCATATTGCGAAGGGTGGTTGAAAGTGGATCTACTTCGACGATTCTAAGCGAGATAAGTCGCGGGTTAGTCCAAGAGAGCCATCCACATCGACACCGGAGCGAAATATTCATGGACGTAAAGTGTGACAAAGTATTACGAGCTGTTAAAACCGCATGGAACTGTTAGTACAGAAGTCTACCAACGTCAATTGAACAAATTCAACTAGGTATTGTTGCCAAAAACCCAAAAGTTAAAGAAGAAGATTAATATACATTGTGTTTTCTATGAGTTCAAAATTCTTATTAAAGCGTTTCTTTGCTTCGGAATATTAAACTTAACCGAACACTAATCTCATGATAAAGCTGGCAATGCCAGGAAACGATTATCATAAGATTAAATTAAAGGAATATTTATGCTAATCTTCAACTTTCGACTTTCATTTTTACCAGCAAACCTTACGATTTCAGGTGGAATAAAAATTTATTAAGGGAATGATTTACTATAAAGCGAAAAAAATACTTACGTTTACTTTTAGGTTTAAGAAAATGGTTTAGAGTAATGTCATCAGTGATCCCAAAGATACTAGTAGTTGACTAAAGCGTTGATTTCGTGGACACTATTAGCCATAAGTCAATTGAAGCAGCAGTCTTGAAGACGTCTGTAAAAATTCATTCGATTAGCTTAGCTAAGATTTTCTCCTCCTGCATAGCGGTTCCGTCTTTTTAAGAAAATAACCCGTCTTTTAAACCCTAAGAATCAATAATCCAAAAGTGTGCGTATAATTTCAAAACCTCCTCGAGTTTGTTTCGGTTATCTGTTATATTTTTATAGCAAACTTCTGTGAACCTCAAATCAACAACGTTGCATCTGCCTGACTTCAACCTTCGCCATTCTATGATCGTCTTTGTGAATTTTAGGACTCCAACGGCCGACATGCGTAAAGATTGAGAACGATGCTAGAAAACCAATCAAAAGGAAAGGAAAGATTTCGGTTTTCATCCATTAAAAATAAAAACATAAAATTAAATCACAATTTATCCTCTATTTATGGTATTATACAATACAATTTTGTAGAATGTATGTTGGGGAAAAATAAATCCATTATTTTTACTTCAACTTCAGGACTTTATTTAACATGCTTCGGATTGTCCGATTTGGGTCAAATATGCACCGTTTTGTTGTATGATTTGTTGCCATTTTAGAGGTAACTTCAAAATGCCTCTCTCATAGAAATCCTGGTCTCTATATGCAAAAAACTCTAGTAGTCGATTTTCACAATCCTCCCTAGATTTCATTTTTTTATCATTAAAGTAATTTAGCAATGCAAGAAAAAGATGATAATCGTTTGGTGCCAAGTCCGGACTGTATGGCGGATGCATTAAAACTTCCCAACCAAGCTCCCGAAGTTTCTGGCGAGTCACAGTAGATGTGTGTGGCCTAGCGTTGTCCTGGTGGAAAACGACACCTCTCCTGTTGGCCAATTCTGGCCGTTTCTGGTCAATCGCTATCTTCAAACGGTCCAGTTGTTGATAGTAGAGATCAGAATTTAGCGTTTGGCCATATGGAAGCAACTCATAATAAATAATCGCCTTCCAATCCCACCAAATGCATAGCAAAACCTTCCTGGCCGTTTGAGATGCTTCACCGCTCTTTGACCACGATCGTTTTCGCACAGGGTTATCGTATGTGATCCATTTCTCATCTCCAGTCACCATCCGTTTAAGAAATGGGTCTATCTCATTCCGTTTGGCCAAGGCTTCGCAGATGGAAATTCGATCCACGATGTGTTTTTCTGTTAATTGGTGTGGCACCCAAACATCGAGCTTCTTTTTGAATCCAGCTTTGTGTAAATGGTTTAAAACTGTTTTATGGTCGATTTTTAGCTCCTGGGCGATGTTACGACTGCTAATATGCCGGTCAACTTTGATCATTTCTCCGATTTTATCGACATTTTCGACGACCAGCCTACCTGTGCGAGGTGCATCTTTAACATTAAAAATTCCTGAACGGAATGTACGAAACCAAAATTGCACATAATTGGCTGTTAAAGTATCGGAACCATAAACACCATTCACAATTGTAGCCGCCTGGCTTGCATTTTCGCCTTTGTCAAAGAAAAACTGTAAAATGTACCGAATTTTCTCTTTGTTCACTTCCATTTTTAACACGCTGTAACTCACAACTGAATGCACCAAACAAAAAACCGCAAAAGAATTTTTTTACTGCGAAATGTCACCTTTCCAACGAGCATAAATATGAAATGGTTTGATCGATACTTTACGAGAAATCTATCAGTGCAGCCATCTACCGAAAAAATAATGGATTTCTTTTTCCCCAAACTAATTTATAAACACAATTTATATAAGATGTTAAGACAAGTTACGAATACATTCATATTCGCAGCAGTCATGGTTTCGATTGTTTTCACAAGAAAAGTAATTTACATAAACTATAACAATTGAAGGAAATAAATCGCAGATATAACGAGGGGAGGGGATGTAAATAACGTTTGTTGCCAGGAATGATAATAATAATAATAATTTATTACATAAAATGTTGGATACAGGTCTTAATTTTTAAAGACTTTCCTAAAAAATATAAGTAAAACCATTTATAATAGGACATGGCCCACCATGGAATACTCTATACAACCTCGCTTAATATAGTTGTTCATAAAATGACTTTTCGAAATAAGACATTTTATGGAAAGTGAAGGAAAGAATGATCCGATCCAAACAATTTTCAATAACATTCGTACTTGGGCAAGACGGGCAGAAAAACTGAATTGACCACTATAATAAAAAGTGGGTTGATCTCAATCGATCAATCGATCAATAGGGTATGTCCCCTATTCGTGTAACATGGTGCTGGCCAGAAAGGATAAGAGGTGAAGAAAGAGAACGATGTGTAGGAAAGTGGCCGTAGCTTAATAGGTGTTTGTGTCCAATTAGAAAGTATTATGCCTTTCCCCTTTGAACACACGATACTCACGATCACAGCGTCGCATAGTATACATTCGTACAAATTTAATATCCGCTGGACTACCGGAGCACTATGGGGTATAAAAATTTCTGATCATGTTGAGAGCCAAATGTGTGTAAGCGTATAAAAATAAAGGTTGTAGGACTTGATCAGGAGGTGCTGTAATTTAAAGTGCGACGGCTCTCGAAGCAGGCAACGCAAATTCAAAAGGGATATTCAAGTTCCTTTTTGGCATTACCGGGCACTTTTCACACAGGAAGTATACTTTTAAGAATTAAAGTTATGTCTAAACGTCTAAAATTTGAAACTCGAAACGATCTATTCATGAAGCTGCCTACTATCCTTAAAAAAAGTGAAGAAAGGTAAACCTAGATAGCTTGTCGCAAAAACACTTCATAATTCTTAGAAAATATAAAATATTTTCATTGCATTCACATACCTTACTCAAAACTCATTAATCGGCTCACAACAAATAGAAACAGTTTACTTTCGAAATAAATTGAAGTAAGCATAAACTTTATAAATTTAATTTATAAACACCACCACAGTTCACGGCTTTATTTTTATTTAATACTAATTTCATATATTAATTTTTTATTGTTATTAATTATAATAAAAAAGTAATAAATAAAACTTATCGTTTCATTGTTTTTCCTTTTCTCTCTTTTCTTTCCTTCATTGCAGATTATTGTTATGGATAATGAATAATGGTAATAAATAAAATTCTTATACAGACGAAAAGCAATCAAACAGAAATTTTTACGTCGCTCAACTTTTGCACGCTCACATGCCGTAGTTGTTCTTGTTAAGACCCCCAAAAGACACCTGTTGTCGTCTCAGACAATGCAAAACCAATATCAAAAAAAGAATATAAAAGTTATAAAATGACTTCCATTCCATGAGCAGAAAA
This sequence comes from Glossina fuscipes, assembly GCF_014805625.2. Classification (NCBI taxonomy): domain Eukaryota; kingdom Metazoa; phylum Arthropoda; class Insecta; order Diptera; family Glossinidae; genus Glossina; species Glossina fuscipes. Next base: position 1,155,799 of record NW_023998564.1, read on the forward strand.
CTTGGGGCCATAAGATCATTGCAAACGATTACATAAGACTGGCAATAGCAACAACAAAAAACGATACAATAATTAAATTATCACGAGCCAAGTAAAAACCTTAATACTAATAGTATTAAAGGAAATACAACAATCACAAAAGCACCAATAAGTAACTATATTCCACAGCTAGAATGTTGAACGAATATCGTTTTTTCGCTTAACGGTCAATTTAATGTTCTTTTCAAGCACTGAGTAAAAAAGATAAATGAAGCAAGCAGGATAGAGACAGAAATAGTTGCGATATGTTTTAGTGGTCGGTTGTCTGAACGATTAATTAATTAATATATAGCAAAAGCCAAGTTGTTATATTCATGTGTATGACAACGTCACTAGTTTTTCAAAGTTTATTAAACTGAAAATTGAAAACTAAAACGACAACGACGATGATTTCACGAAAAACACAAAATACAGCTCGACTGATATTTTTGTTAACAGTATTTCATTTCAATTTACGATTGGTGCGCAGTTCGGCTTAAACGACAGCAGGCATAAGCTTAGGTAAACAAGAAAAAATAAATAAAGAGAATAACATTAGATATAGAGAGTGAAAGAGAACAAGATTAAAATCTGTTTTCATTGCTACGATACTCAAAAAAAAAAATTCCATGGTAATTGAATATGAAACAAAGTTTAGCAACATTTTGTTTAAATTGCAAAATAGAACAACTTGTTCTTAAATAATAAAAACGATAGATGCTTATTAAGCGAGAAAAACAAAAGAATATGTAGAAAGAGTGAAAGGCAGAGCGCTTCATGTTTAATTCAGTTGAGAAAATATTAAAGATAGGTTTTATTAAACACTAATCAATCAACTGACTTAATCACTAAAACAATAATTGCATGCAACAAGAACGATTAATAACAAAAAAGTGCTTTAGGTGGGTTTTAGTCGAAAACTATATCGCACACTACAGATATATAGATTTCGATTTAATGCGAATATTTATTTTGTTAAATCAAGTCAAAAGGTGATTCTAAGTTGATCGGTTCATTAAACGTCAGGTTCACCTCAAGCCTTTCAGAATGTTGCATACATGCCCACAAACTTAATATACCCTTGTTCCGCAAGAGGTGTATGGTATAAAAAGTCCGAATAATGGAAAATAACAAAAACCCATAAGCTAAACTTTTTAATTTTTCCTACGGAGCCTAAGTTATTTGCTACTATGTCTGCGTAGATTTTTGTTGTTATGCAAGAGGTGAATATTTGTTTTGTCAAAGCGTTTGCCAAGCTAAGGAGGAAGTTTCATGGACGCCGTAAATACCTTTAAAACACACAGAAAGAAGCTTCAAAAACACCAAAAAGTGTATAACTTCTTGGCCACATTAGTAAACATTCCCCTGTTCGCAGAAATGATGATATTACCTACAAGTTTGCAAAAGAATTTAAAAATCACCCAAGTTTGTCGAAGGATAAGCCTATAACGTCCACATTCTTGTACAACAAATACTACGAACACCTTTCCTATATACCATAAAAATTTGCACATTCTTTTTGGAAACGGAAGAAGCCAACAGCGCCTACCCAATAACATAAAGTATGAAAAGATAGCTTTTCAACTTTTTTTTAGATATAACGGTGACGGGCATAAAACATTCCTGATTGATATCTGTTACGAAAAACCTATATAGATTTTCACCATTTAACGCACCTGATGTTTAAAAGAGAAATATTTTAATATAGTTTCATACTGTTTAAGCATTTCAGAGATAAAATTAAAGAAAAAACATTTTTTAAACGATTTTTCCTAAACCAAAAGTACTACAAGAAAAATGTCTTCACAAAAAGTGTTTAGAAAAATGCCACCTGCGGTCTTTTTGAAAGATAAAAAATGAATAGCTTCTACATTAGATCGCCCGAAAATAACAAAAACTATCAAAAAAGCAATTTGTAATTTTAAATTTGTGCAAAAGTTTTACCGCTCCCCACCATCGCCGTTGCCATCGTATCATCTGTAATCAATCGTATCGTAACAAATGCTTTTATAATTGTTGAAATTTAAACAAAAAAAAAAAAAAAAGAGAATAAGCAATGATAACAACAATTAGAAACTGTCACTACAACGCCAACAATCAAGCCAATATTTACAAACATACCGTGCACACATACGTTAAATATTGTCTCATTGATCAGCAACAAACAACTACGCGAGAATCAATTTTCAGCCATATAATAAAAACTAAACAATAAAAAAATAAATCGAAATACCATTGAATTGCTGCTTTTCTTCTCCTCCTCATTTTTTTGTACGAGAAAATTCCGAACAAATGAATCATAGCCAGAATTCGTTAATACAACTAAACTGAAACATACTTGCAACAGTATGTTTATGCATGCTTGCATGCAGGCATCTATAACGAAATATTGGTGGGCTTCAACTATGTTAATGTGAAAACACGAACATCTTAAAATAAAGAAACAACGAAAGAAAAGAGAAGAAAAGAAAAACATTTGGTAACTTGTTAAAAAAAATATTTGATAACTCAATAGAAATCACTGAGGTAAGTAAAACTCGAAGCTTCATAAATTTCTTTAAGAATTGTTTAAGCAATCAATAAGCCTGCATATGCAAATTAGTTTATAGCGTACAAGATATGTCTAAACCATGGCATAATCAAGTGCAGGGGAAACGCAGACGTTAGCACGACTCTATTCTATTTACTGTTTTGGGGCGACCATTCAGGCGATCCCCTCAAGAGGCGAGGGTAGGCTAGTGGTGAGAAAGCATTTAAAGATGAGTGATGTTTGTGCACAATGGATATCAAAACGGGAACGTGTGAAACGTTGGCAAGGATCACACGACAAGTAGCTTCCTCGCGGCTAATGCGATTCGAGAAGGCGAAGCCGCGATAGTCTAACGTGCGGTATAAGGATGATTCCGGGATCAATACGTGAGAAAGATGAGAAAGCGAAGTAGTTTGTTGTTTTAAAGAGCTTGGTTCATCGACTAATCTCTTTCATTTCTGGAGAACAGTTGCTATAACTGTACTTATGAGTATACATAAGTAGAGTTACGCTAACGTTCAAGGATCTCCAAGAAGTTAGAGATGCTCTCTTCACCAGTAGACATTTGATGCGATGTGTTAACCATGTTTGTGATGCAAGAGGACATGCGTCGGAAGACTCTTGAAATTGATTTTGGTAATTCTCTTTCTCTCAAATTCACAATTATGGCCTACATGCTTACGTTTGATAATGTATGCCAAGAAACGCGATCGCGGTGAGCAACTCACAAATCCACAAGAAACATCTCTTATTTCGTACCAAATCGAGCGTAGTCTGGCTCGTTTGAGATGTTCAATATCTGTGATCGCAACTTTTGGCCACATAAATTCGTGTAACACGGGACTTTGCCAGCCGCCATCGCCGATAACGGACAAGGGGATTAACAGCTAAAGCCTTTGTGTAGGTCGGTATGTTTAAAGCCGCGGTGGACATTGGAAGGAAATTTTTCAGAGCACAAGTGGAACGTATAAGTTAAAACTTTTATTATACGAACGCAAAATATTTTTGAAGACTCTCGTTAAGGAAATTTTTTTGACTCTGAGATACACGCTCTCTTTACAACGCTGAATTTATTAAACGATCTCCTGCCTTCATTGCATGTTCTTTACCACATTATTTTTTTTGTTGCCAAAAAAAAAAAAAATAAAAGAAAAACAGTAGCAAAACTATTTTCGAGTATGACCGAGTCTTTTACAACCACCATCTTATCTATTTATCTTATAAACACTCAAAAATAAAATAAAACAAAAGACGGTAAAAATAAAATTTAGATAATCTGATTATTTTTACATCCTACAACACTTATTATATAAAGTTGGGTTTAAAAATGTGGGGATGTATGCACCAGCCAGAAAGACTTGAGGTAGGCCCGCTCCCTATTACGCCTTCAAATTAAAAGCAGCAATTTTTAAGATGTTTTGATGAAATCTGACGTGTTTTGCTTCAAGGCCAAACGCCATTGAAAATATTTCAGACTGGACGGATCCCATATAACGCCTTACTTCGAAAAGCCGTTACGTTAATCACTGTAGGGTGGTGTAGCGTGTTTAGTGGTGGCTGTAGCCGATTATAATGTTTTTTCTTTTAAATACGAGCGATCACCCAGAAGGTAGAAGTGCGGAAAGAGAAAGAGATAGGAAATGGCCGTAGCCTAGTGGGCCTACGCTCAACAGCTAAATGTTGCGCGTTTACCAGTTAAGCATCCGGTGTATGTACGGCCAAGTATGCTCTGCCACATTCAAAATTGAACTCGCGCACAATGACTAGGTAGATGCGATTCTTATGGACTCAGCTGCTTATACGGATTAACCAATAATATCGGTTTGGTGTGAACGAATTTGTTGTAAAGGTGCTCTGAAGGATAATCCATAGCATATGTTTGAATGTTTTTATTATCGTATTTACAATTGATTATAGGAAAAAATGTGAAAGAAGTTGAGGATATAGTTACTCTCAGCTCATGTTGTACTGTAGCAGTGTCTTTTGACCAATCTGATCCCAATTCGCCGCCGGAAAATTCACTCCCTTTTTGCCAAATTTCAAGCCAATTTCACATTCACGCACAAAGGCAAGCAGACGGACAGATATACCTAGATCGAGGCAAATGTATGTATGTTTTTTATATATTATAGGGTACCTAAATCATTCCTTACGGTATTGCAAACGTTTTTGTAATATGAACATACACCAACGTTTGATGGTAAGTAGGTATAAAAATGAATGTTAACTCTTCAGAATGGAACGTTTGTCTTCTACTGTTTTCTTTTATTTTTCTGTATTGTCGTTTAGTCAAGATGTCACCACAAAAGGCTTAATCATTCTTAGTCAGCAAATATGTAACTTCCATAAGAACAATGACTGCGACGAAGGTACGACGCTTTTTTTGTTTTTCTGCTCTTGATTTTTTATAAAATTGTCGTTTATTTGCCTCTCCTGCTGAACCGATTTATTCCATTCAAGACAGCATTTGTTATTGTTTTATGGGTAAAAAGAAAAAAACAACAACAAAAATTGTCTTCAATAATTCAGTTGAAATCAATGCAAAAATTTAACAACGAAAATTGTTGCCGTTTTCCATGACAAACTGAACAACTGAGCTGAGCGTACGAGGAGGACATGCAGAATGACAACTATGCAGATGGAATTCATGACAAAATGTAAATCGTTTCTTTGTTGTTTCAATTGAAATATGTAGACCTTTTCCGTATCTACTCTTTTTTTTCTAAAGGTAAACACTACAGGTTTAAGAAGTTTATTACATCCGTCATTGAAGAAGGAGATTACAAATTAATCTCCTAAATTTCAATTATTATAACTAGATACGTATATGTTGGTGTGTCATGTTTATGAGGGAGATATGCAGAATACTACTACTAAGCCTCACGCTTCGAAGTGACGATTCAAAGACTGAGGTCGGTTCACTGATTTTTTATTCGTATGGAATTACCACGGGTTGTACTAGTAATGGAACTTGAAAATTGATCTAAATGTCTGCGCTCAGTAAAGATATTTTCTAAAATATATGATCGTGTGACGATTAGTTTACGATATGCACATAGATTGCCTTAACATACGAAGACAGCCAGGCTCGCTCATAAACGTGTAAACAGATTTCAAGGATGGGATATGAAAGACGTAGAGCGTAGTTTAAAGCATAATAAGAACATTCTGGGGATTATCAGCAGAAATTTGCACCTAGACCTAATATTTCACTCACCAATAGCTTATAATCTGTGAGACGTTACGCACATCACCTGCATTACGATTCTATAATACCTGTTGATTTTTAGCAGAAGTGAAACGTAACATAAACGCATTTCTAGTTATAAAAGCTGGTCGGTCTACAAGTAATATATGTTTAGTGAGGTTCTGACTACCTTCCTATGACAAAGATGCCTGAACTCTCAATCTCTACCTTTCTAAGTGTGAACGTTATTCAGTGAAGTTCCAACTACGTTACTCTGGTAACGACGTCTGAATACGCGATGCTAGTCTTTCCAAACTTGGCAGCTGTTCAGTGAAATTTGGAACACGTTATAACGATGCCGAAACACACAATCGTCCTCTTCCTAGACTTGACAATTATACAAAAGATTGCGAAGGTTTCACTTTGGAGAATGAGGCTTAAACTACTATAAAACAATCCCATGGATTATCTCGATAGAAATCTACACACCCGTCCATAAAGTATTCTAATAGCACTAAGCACGTCTTTCGGATTATTTTGATAAAGTGATCCAAGTTACTTCGAAAAAATTTTCCTCATTATCGTCTATTAGCTGACGAGTTATCATAAAACTCGCAATATTTATGGTAGACGGATTTTGTTCACGTTATGGCTAGAAACTTACAAGTGCGATCTTTATTTACTCTAAAAAGGCAAGTAGTAATACAATTTTTCTTACAATTCGTGCTAATTATCCGACATGGTCTTAAGAGTAATAAGGATTTTCTGAGAATTAACGCGATTAAAATTTACAATCGCAGCCTCTTTGTTAGTTACATAGACACAACGACTAAGATACTAAATCTTAATCAGGTTACGTAAGCCTTGAATTTTAAGTCCTTAAGATAGCTTACTTTAACTGCACCTGAAGTGTACAGAGAATTCTTTGAAGATGATATTTTTATTACCTTTATTGCCTTTTATTTTTGTCTTTATTCTGTTGCAAACATTTGTTGGCGCCATTAACATTATTATCTTATTTTTTTTCTTTATTGTACATTAGGGATTACCACACACTGATCTTTTTCCTCGTATTCTATCCTTTCTTCGCATGTTCCTTTCAAACAAATGCTCAACGTCTGCGAAGTTAATGGCTTCTTTTCGTTTCATTCGAAATTCGCTTCTTGGTTTCCTTCAGACTCAAATTGTTGACCGTTGAAAGAAAGAAGCGACGGAGTCAGAGGCGGACAGTGGGAAAGAGACATCGGAGGTATTAACAGACACATAATAGTCATGATTTCATGGTTTATGCACGGTCACCAGTTCAAACGATTGACGCGCCTGTCATCGGATTAGTAGCGGAGCAAACATGTTGTAAATTTAATCAATTAACCACAAACAAGAAATAACTTTAAACCTTTGGCGACTGTGTGTAAGCGCATAAGTTTCCATAGCAGCCTGTAAAGATCACCGTCCAGAGAACAACAACAAGTGAACATCGTATTGAATTTTGTTTTTTTTTTACAAACAATCAAAATGATTTTTGAAATCGTGTTTTCAAGTAATAAGTGAATGAATAAATAAGAAAATTCGGCAGCTTAAAGCACTGTTTACAAAGTGCTGGTGTTTATTAATATGTTTACTAGCCAAGCGATACCAACAAATTTTAACGACCAACATAACCAGCAGTAGCAACAGCAGCATCAACAACAACAATTTAAATGCGGTAGTTGTTCATTGAATCAGTTATTGAAATTCCAAGAAATCCATTTGTGCACAGGTTATATCTGTTAATCTATATAAACACGTACCAGTGTCTGTCCCCAAACTGTTTTACGTTAGCATGCAACAAAACGCCGACACACACACTCTCACTCATTCCCTAACAAAACAATTCACCAGCCAGCCACGGTTTATCGCTTTTTATTTAAATATTTGTGGTTCAAGTCTGGCACTATCTGGGTATATTGTTGTTATGGTCGCATTTCACGACAACAGCAACAACAGAAAAAATATATACAAAAAAAAAAAAAAATTCACATTAAAACATACAATCAATGAAACACAACATAACGTGATGTTGCATGTATTGGAGGAGAAACAAGTGTGAGATACTTTTTTACTTGAATTTTGTTTTTTTCTTTCGTATTTAATTGACCAAAGGAGCCGCTTAATTAACCAAATGGCTGCAATCACAGACCGCTGGACAAATGCGAATATTATCAGATTTTCTTAATAACGATAACAATATTTATGTAATATATATGAATGATAATATATATGAATGATATATATGAACGATATATGGCTAATCGATATATGAACGATTAATTGAAAAATTGGGTTAATTATTCATTATATTCATTAGGCACACAAACAAACACAATGACATACACACACTATACGATGCAAGATTCCTTGAACGATCGCTTGTAGATTTCTCTCTTTGCCAATAATTACTTAGCGATTGCATAAATTGATGCCATTAAGAGTTGAGTTTATTATTAAGTTGTAACAACTGGTTCATTTGATTGCTTTCAATGATCAATTTTCATGTTCCATTACTTTCTATAGCCACAGAGTAGTATTGAACCCCACACGAAGCCAATCTCCACATAGCCTTAAGTTTGAGTTTTCCTCAACAGATGATATAAGAACAATTTAAGTACTATTTGAGAGTGAATGTATTATTACTATCAACTAGAATGGAAATAAATGAATAAAAAGCTTTTTAGTCGTTTTGCAAACTTTTGACTTTGTCCTTTCAATTTTGCTTAAGGTGGACGATATGCAACAATATTCTATAAGACGATCCTCAAGAATTAGGAAAGTACTGGGTCGTAATTAAATTCGTCGAAATTAAGTTTTTTGCTCTGCTTATTTCCTAGTCTTCAACACGATAAAACAAATACTAAAGTTTGGTTTACGTTCTATCATATTTTCCTTAAACAGTAAACTACGTCGGCCCCGACGACTTGACAAAATGAAATAAGTATTTTCTGAAACAACTTTTTATGGCAAATACATATTAATAATGATCAATGTTTATAAAAAAGTCCGTTAGGAACGGACGGATGGACCACGGCGTACATATCTGTCATAGTTATGTGGTTAAATGCGTGGAGAATACATATATGACAGTAAACGTAACGCTTAATACGGACTAAACGTCGCCAATTAGGGGATTATTGGATCCGTTCTCGTAGTCCTACTCATTTTCAGAGCAAGGAATTGTTATTTATTGCCTTTAGCCCTTTCGTTTAAGATCCCTCTTGGCCTGTGGCTCTCTGATCTTATCCTAAGCGCAAGGATTGACAGTAGTATAAGAGCATGAAACTAGGTGCTGCAATTAGGCAGCTCATGAAATAGAAAAGAAAGAAAAAATGTTGCTAATTACAGGGATAGAGAGAAAAGTGGTTATGAAATTAAAAAGACGGGTAGATGTGAGAGGATAGGCCGGAGGATAAGGAGGCAGTATGCCTAGTAGAGGTTGTTCTTCTATACATTGCTGGCCATAATATGTGTTCAAAATATAGTTGACTTAATTTTTCTCGAAAAATTTTATTTATTCAATGTCTATCTTGCCCCTTGAAAGTAATTCCCCTAAGATATAATGCATTTGTTTTTCCAATTCTCATAGTATTTGTGATATGCGCTTTTTGAAATGGCCTTTAACTCTTTCAGCGATGCGATCCTTGTCTCCTTAATCATGGTAAAACTCCGGCATTTCCTGGGTCTTTTCAGTTTTGGGAACAAGAAAAAGTCGTAGAGGGGGCAGGTTCGGCAAATCCGGTGGCTGAAGCATGATGACGGTATCCTTTTTGGCCAAAAGATTACGAGTAAGCAAAATCAAAATTTGGCAATTTCGGAACAAACTTCTTTGTCACTCATTTCGTGAGCAAAACGTTCGAAAAAATAGCATGGCATAAGCCAACAGATATATCGACATCCTCAGCAACTTTTCGAATAGCGATTCGATAATTCTACTTTAACAATTTGCTTCACTGCCTTAACGTTTTCATCAGTCGTTGACATACTGGGGCGTCTAAAGCTGTCATCGTCATTTGCAAGTCGGTCTTCTGCGACGAGCTTATACATCCGTCAAATGTAACAGTGAACATTTTAGGTGAGAGGAAGCATGCTATTTTATTTTTTTAACAAAATACGGATTTTTCAATCCATTTTTTTCGAAAATAAGAAATCGACAAGCACAGCCTTCATATCAATCAAACAACAAACTAAAAACGCAAAATTCCTGATAATGTCCACATATGTTGGGAACATGTGTATACGTACGTGTAAGTGGGCCGAGTATACGCAGCCGACGAAGTTTGAAAAGTCGCTTTTTTAAAACATATCTCGTACATTCAATCGAATTAAGCTCCAATATTAGGATTAAAGGCTTAAATTGCGGCATTGCAGAGAAGACCTTCTTTTCTTTACAGTGTTGTTAGGTTTAAGGTAATAAACAGCTAACTGAACTTGAAGGCTTGAGCTATGACATTATAGCGAGAAATATCAATCAGAAGTAAACCTGCGTAATATATTAATAGATGGGCTGAAATGAACATAAATCTATACATAACTACTTATTAAGTATGATCTACAGCATTGAGATCCAACTTAACAGTCGCGAAACTTATCTTCCCGCCTACGCAGTAGTTAGTGGAAGAATGTCGAATATAGACTGTCATTATCTCATCCTAATAACTATCCGTTAGAATCCGTTGAAGATTCTCAATTTTTCTCCCATTCCCTTTGATCGCAAGTATAATAAAAAATTTTCTTTTATTATTAGAAGTAATACCAAAGCAACTTTGTGTATTGAACATCTGGTAGTCTGGCACAATGGTTTGATTGAAAATTTGTTTTTTTTTTTATAAAATTTTGAGGTCAATAGAGCAACAGAGCAAATGATTGACATTCGTTTGCACTCAAGCCAATTGAAGAGAGACAGCACAACACAATCAGCATTACGATAGAAAACCATCTGTTTTGAGACTCAAATGATATTTATATGCGTCTGGGTATATGAACGAACTGACGACTAAATTAAACAACAGATGTAAACAAATCGTTGGGGATATTGCGAAAAGATTTAGGAAAATTTGATTTTAAAAAAAAAATTTGTTATTTATTTTTCTTCTTTTTTTTAAATGTGTTTCTCTGAAAAGCTACCTGTTTTGCAATTAAGAAAATCAAAAATTACACGACTATGCAAACAAGCGATAAAGCACTAATAAAAATTGTGCATAATAAATGCACAAATTTCCAAACGCTGTTACATATGAATAAATTGTTTGTTTATTTAGATAATATAACCATATAATATAATATAACACAACAAAAGCAAATGAATAAACTTTTAAGTTGATATGCGCGTTCATTTACAAGGAAAGACGAGCAGGCAGGATGGCTGCCTTGTAAGAAATTAAAGATGCAGAAAAAAGTTTTCACTTTTTGGAAAGCAATAGTACAAATTAAAAATTTGTGGGAACATAATATAATTTCAATAATATTTCAGATATAAACAAAGATTAAGATAATTACGTTCGGTTGCGACCGAATCTCTTACACCCACCACCGTTATACTATGAAAGATTAAAAAAGGGAAAAATATAAATTTACTTATACCGCAGTATTAGGTGGGCGTGGCTGATTTTTGAAATTCTTGCCATATATCTGTTGTGATTTATGAGCAACGAGCAAAAGACGCGCAAAGCGAAGGCATTTCAATTCTTCTTGCGGTGTTCTTTGACCTGTTGGGGCCTTTTTCAAACTTTTTTGTGAATTTTTGGGCGACATCTTTTTTTTTGCCAGCGGGAGAATATGTACAAGAGACACCACACAGTTGCTTAGGTGCAGGAATTAGAAAGTGGGCAACGGTTTATGTACTATGTCGGATTTTTGAAGCGGGCTAATAAAGGTATCAAAAAAATTTAAATTTTATGACACTGGAATAGTAGGTTTGCAACGCCCAGTACAAAGCATCAGAGATCTCACAAAGTATATGTATTCTTAGACAGCACTAAATCGTAAATCGATTTAAGCATGTCCGTCTGTACGTGTGTGTAATGTGTTGTAAACATTCTCCTGGCTATCGACTTCCAATTTGGGAGAAACATTGAAACTTCTTGCACGCAGGTTGGTATTGACGATTTGCCAATTCGGTTAAAGGATATGCCCACGGCGCCAAGTAAGGCGAAAACACTTCTGTTTTCCAAAAGAAATAAACAACTGGTTTTTTGCTCATTACTTAGAAACTACAGCAGATAAATGTACAATAATCTGAACGCATATTCTATGGGCCATGCTGTAACATTTGTGAACAAAAATGAAAAAAATTGGCCACGCCTACCTAATGCTATACTGTATAAAAATTTAATTATTTTTTCAATACCTTTACAACGCACAGAAACAAGCTTCAAAAACCCCATAAAGGAGACTAATGTTTGGCCAGTTTCAAATCTTGAATGCACTTAAAAATGTCCGCCTGCTCGTCTGTGCATTTGTCTGCTTGCGCAACTTTACAGTATTTGTGGTAAACATTCTCCCGTTAGCGAAAATGCCCATATATTTGCGCAAGAATTTGGAATTAACCTAATCTATTCAAAAGAGACGCCTACAACGCCCACATGCTTCTACAACAAAAAATTCCATTTTGAAAATATAAGAAATCAACTGCGCCCACTATTAGATTATTTCTTTTACTTATTTTGTCTTTTTTTGTGGTAAACGGTGATGAGTATAAAAGTAGTCATAGGTAGGTATACAATAATTCAGTTATTTTGAAATGTAATCCAAACTTCGTATTATATTTAAGTTTTTGCTTTCTGTGTGTTAAAGCCCATTAAATAAGAACTACTGGAGTGAACTATTATGGATACAATTTCTTATTATTCATAACTATTTCTACAACTGATAACTTATGAAGCAATGAAATCTTTTCTCTGGCACTTAAGTATAATTGAAAGTGAACTTCACCTTAAAAGATTTGTCTAGACATGTTTCTCCGGAAATTTCTCATCACCTGCCTTACAGGATATAATTCTGATGAATTTAAAATAATTTTTTGAATGAATTTAACCTTGTCTGCCTGTCTGTCTTTCTATCTGATATCTGTCTACCAATCTACAAACTGTTCAATCTAAATATTTAACTTTCGAATTATTTCGATGAAATTGGGTACACGAATAAAAATGGATTAGTTTGCGGCTATTCTCCATATAAAGGCTTATCTTAGAAATACCTTTTTAAATGAAAGAGCTTTGCAATTTTCAAAATTTATCGCCAAAAGGCACTAATTTTCAATATTTTATTGTGACAACTGGTCCACAATGACAATCAGACATGAAAATTCATTATGTAGCATTTGGATCACTTTTTTAAGTTTCAAATCATATGAGGGTTTTCATTAGAGACAGTTTATTTCCATATTCGTTTATAATATTTTGAAACACTCTGTCCTCGATTGCTGACCTACCTCTACAAAATCATTCGGTTGCAATGGCCCAACATTTCATAGGTACCTCTTTCCCTTAGTAGCATGTATTTCTACCTCTTTAGCTGAATAATATTGTTGGCGGGGAATGATTACTAGGGATATTATAGACCAAGCCGATTACATCACTAGCCCTTAAGTCGAACTACATACTTATTTATGTTATAAAAGTCTTTGTATAAGATAATTCCCTTGTAATTGTGTTCATTGCTGTATAATTGCATAATAATAATACTATTATTATTATTATTAATTTAGCCAGAGAAATAATTTCTAATACTAAAGTCTTAAAGTAATAGGTTATAAGACTATCCGCTTTATTGAAAGCTCTACCGCACTTGAAATTTGAAACCACGACCATTGAGTTGTTAGGCGGGCTTCTTTGCATGTAGCCACTCAGGCGGTTCAATAATAGTATATTATAAATGAACTAATATGAAATGACATGAAATTAGGTTATAATGCAAATTTAACGTAAAAGATTAAATAGAATAAAATTGTGGTAGCGCAGATCAACTTCTGCAACAACTTACCATACAAAAGGCCTCATCTTTATATGACAAAAAAAGCCTTATTCTTATTATCGTGATAAATTTTGATAAAATTAGGGCGCCTCATTTCACATATTAGGCCCTCTCCTATATATGGACTGCCGCGCAAAGTATGCTTCTACGTAGAACGAAGATATAATTAATGGTATTATATGGTACGAAAATAAGAATTTTAGCAGTAGCACAGCAGAGTAGCGTACCTAATGGTCGGGCTTGTTCGATTATGATGCTTTTACTGGTTTCTTCTCTTACTTTATTGCTTAACTCTAATTCCAGGTATTTAAAGTCACAATTAATTATAAATTGATTCCATTTATCTTTTCGCACTTCTGTCTACCTATCTATCTATCTATCTATCTACCTATCCATCCAGCCATCCAACCAGCCATTCATCCATCCATCCATCCATCCATCTATTTATTCATCGATCAATTATCACGTCTACCCCATTAAGAGAATGAGAAAAAAAAAATTAAATTATTATGTCTGTGCAATCTGAGCACTGTACTGTGATGACTCTTACATCTAATTACGATGTTTTTAAGCATTTACAAAAAGAACATATCGACATAGATGTTCACTTAAATCAATTTGAGTACATATGTATTTCTGGACATTTGCACATATTGCAATAATAATAATAATAAGAACAACAAAACAATAACAAAAACAATAATATAGACAAGTGTCATTTTCATATTTTCAATTAATGAAAACGTAACGTGAGTAAAATACTTATTGCAAATAAGATATATGTGTCTGCGTGCGTACGTACGTATATGCTTGTGCGCTTTTTACAGTGTTTGTAAGAATGTGTAGAAACCGCAAAAATCTAAAAATAAGCACAGAACTTTGCATACATGCAACAAATATTGTAATTTTTTTCTCTTTTTTTTATGACCGACCATTTGTAGACAAAGGTATAATTAATTAGTAGCAACAATTACAATAAATAGCACGGAGATAAGTACAAGTAACAAAAGGTTTCCATATTCGTCTAAAAGTGTAAATTGATTGATTGTCTCCTTTACAAAAATTAAGCCGATAAGAACGATTACGCAGATTGTTTAGATCCATCATAAACCCATGTGTAGATTTGTGGCAGTAATCTTATAAACTCAGCTTATTAAAATTCTTTTACAATGTAGTTTTCTTCTTCTTTTCCCAGAAAAAATTGAGTGTAACTTTAGTTTCTATATCCTACAAAATATGCCAGTCGATTCAGTATCATGTTCGGACACGATCTAAGGGTGCCTACTTATCTGTCCGTCCGTTCGAATATTCTTGCTTAGACTTTAGAGGTCGCAATTATTGAGATATTTTGATGAAATACCGACATTACCTCAGACATTTGTGCTTTCTACGTGATAGCTAGAGCCATCTATGGGTTGTTTACTGCATTTGCAATCTTTTTTTTATTATTCAGTAATCATTTGCGCTTCAGATGTCGTATCGTTCTACTACTACTTTTTAGTTTAATTAGAGAAACTAACGTTTTTAGCGGTTCACAATTTTTTGATGCAGGATACTACTTAGTCATACTTATATTATGAAAACTTCGTCCGGACAGCTTATAGTGTTGTATAAGCCTAAAACGTAGTTAGTACTTTTGCAAGAAGAAATAAAGTTGAATAAATGTTTAGGGGCAAAGTAAGAGCCATGTCTTTGCAAAATTCGTTGTAGTCGTTAAATGTGATCAAGTTTTTGTTTTCAACGGCATCGAAGCATCTTAGTTCCGGTCAGTTCGATTATAACATTTCTCTCACATGCGTCATTTAAATTTTTGTGAGTTTGCGTTAGGCTCTTTATCTTTTCAAATTAATTAGAAAAAGCTGGTTTCATACGTTGAAACGTACATTGTTGCTTTCATTTTCGGAACTTTCAGCCATATTTCAGCTTTCGCGTAATGCACGGTATATGAGACCAAAGAGGCAAAGAAAGAACATAGCAGATGCTTTTGTACTCCCTGCAATACGTGGATGCTAATGCAAATAAATTTATAAACTCGCACATTAGAATTCATATTTGTTTAACAATGTTATTTATAGGTAAAATATTCTAATATTTCCATAATTACGTAAATATGTTTTGTTTTTTATTTTTATAACCTACACCACTGGCGGCACAAGAGCTCAAGTAGTTTGTGGGGAGTTGATGGTAGAAAGCGAATTGGACCCAACTTTTCTGCCCATCCAGCGGCTGATTCACAATCACTTTCTGAGTCGGTTTAGGCTTGTCTCTCCTACTTGTTTTCTTGTGTCCCACCTTCAGGGTGCTTGATGAGGGCGAACACCCGTATGGACCGCATCTCTTTTTCGGTCACTTCCTGTTTAAAGCTTCATTTTGGAAAGGTCGTTATATATACATATGTGTAGGTATGTAAGGTAGTTAATGGTGGACCGTGGCTAACGTTTTATACTTTTCTACAATATTTAAGAAGAAATAATATGTCTCCCTGAGAAATGATTGAGATATTTGTTGTTAGGTGTTATGAAACTTTGACAACCCACCATTTTCGCCTTAATGATGTCACTAACAAATTGTCGCTAATCCTTCAAGTGAATGATTTATATAATGCTATATACGAGACAATGCTCTTGACGAAAAATCTGTCTAATAGAGGGATGGATTTTGTTTATGAACAACATGATGTGAGTGTAGCGCTATAAATGTGGTAAAATATGAAAAATATTACTAAATTAAAATATTAGCATAAAAACCTGTTGCATGTTTTGTATGAAAGACATGTCTCTAAGTCTGATTAGTGTAAACTTAATAAATGTGTATTTGTTTCTTTTTTTTTTGTATTGCTTTGTTCCTGCAATTATATTAACTACTGATTGCCGCTATAGAACCACCCACTTTACTTTTGTAGTACATAGCTTTTAACATTGCAATTAAACTGACACGTTTGTGCTCATATATTATATATAGTTTATACACGTATATATATGGCAGACATTAAGCCTTGAGGATTAATAACACACGTATGTGGTTATAGTTGACTACTATATACATAAAGCTGTGTATATACTTCCTAAGTATCTAAAACTTATTACCTGATACAGAAACATCGACGCCCCCACCCTGTTATAATGTGATTTAATTAAATCTTTGATTTATAGTGTCACATAATTATGATTTCTTTTCTGGTTAAATGCAAGAAAGAAAGGGAAGGAGACGGAAACAGAAACCCTTGTGATGATGTGTAGAGTCTGGGTTTTAAACGACAGATAACTAACGGCGTGTCTTATCTACCAGTCTCACAGTCCGTTAGTGTTGTTCTCTTGCCCGTTAATCTACACCTATGTATTGGTTGGTCCGTTACCACATTATCTACGATTACATTCCTACGCGCACACGCATACACAATTATACTTTATCGTCGCGAAACCTATTATATATTTAGTTCATGATTTTTGCCATTTCCTTTTTTTTTCTATTAATACTTCTTAAAATTAATGTAACTTATTTCTTACTTGCTGTATTGCTTTCCGTTGTTAATTGACGCAATCTTATGGTTCCTTGCATTTTATAAATCCTTTCCCCATATTTTCTTTCGGGGTAAGCCACTTTATTGACAATATATGCAGGTTCTTCTTCCTAACTATATATCCCAGTTTTTAGAAAGTCACTGATTTTAGTTATAATGTACTTTTTTTGGATTTAAGTTTCAACATAAGAAATTTGTAATAATACGTCAATAGCAGGAGTAGGAGTAAGTTTTTATTGCTATTTTTTGTAAAATCTTTTTGTTTAATTGGATTTGAGTGTTAATTTTCAGTTTCTATGATGCTTTAAGTTTTAATATCGAATAGTGTGTTTTCACTTGGGGTTGAGTTTTAATGTCAACTTTTCACAAACTTTCCTTTTACTCTTGTTCATTCTGATGTTTAAAATATAAAAAAAATATATATGTAAAATCATTTTATTTGCAGCACATTCATTTCACTAACTTATACAAGTTTATTTACAAGTTACTTAATATATAAAAATTTACTTTAATTTTTGATAATTATTTTGTCAATTTTACATTAAGCAACACTCTGAACACTCTGACTGGTCTCGATGATCTCCTTTTTCTTTCTCCTCTTGAAAATAATTTTATTGCCAAAACCTACCCTTATGCTATACAGATGGACCACGGACTTTGTTCCTTTCGATCGACGGAAATTCTCTACACTTATACATGCGGACGTTACACCCTATAATTTTAATAGTTAATTGTTGTTCAATGCAATAAAACCATTCAATTAAAATTTACATCAAATTAAAGGCAACAAAAAGACTTTTAAACTTAAAAATAGCTAACAAGTTAGTAAAATTTTATTGTGCCAAACCAATGATTAATTATTTAATTTTCTTTGTTTTTCTTTTTATTTCCCTTGTTTTATAGAAAAAAAAGGAATTGACTAAAAGAAAACAATGTCAACAGCGGAGTTTACGAATTAATTGATAGCTAGCACTTCAACATTTTTATAACCCCTTTTATGGTAATATGACTAAGGTAAACTAATTCTATCATTAAGTTTTGTAGCGTAGAATAAAAACGCGGACGACGATGACAGATTTATAGGACATTTTCGATCAACGCGAAATTTTCATATAAACGAACTTCTTTGTCTCTCTTGGTATCAACTTTTCTGTGTATTTCTTCCAATATCCCTCTGCCTCTTCCCCAGTTGGGCTTCCATTCGTACGTGATTTCATATAGATGCATCCTACTCATGATATCTCTGAGCAATCTGTTTTCGCTTTAACTGCTCACGTTGTTTGATTGACCCCCTCTTCCCTTACCTACCGTTGGTTCGCCAAACCGACATCTCTAAGCCATTGCGCATTTTATTATGCAAGTTTTCTGGTTTTTCTACCTTTACGCTTATCAGACCCTTCCTAAATAAAGAGTTTCTCGGTTCGTTTGCGTGTCCTTCGCCTAATTTTCATTCATCTTTACTTATCTTGGACTATGAGTGCGCTTGTCCCACTTAGCATTTTTGTGTTCGTTAGTCTACGTATTTCTATTTCTATTTCGTAATTGGTTTCTCTCCCTATCAACATATCCTTCTACCTGTCTCTCCTGAGACTTAATCAACTGCACCTCTGTCTTTTCATCCATCTGTCGCATAGTCAAATAGGTAAGCGTTGCGGCTACCGCGGTTTCGAATTCTAGATTTGAACGTACATGGCCGTAGCTGCAGTAAGCGCTCAGTCGACAAAGACATTACGCTGACCATTGGGGCAAACACCCACTAGGCCGCAGCAACTCCCTATCTCTTTCTCTTTCTGCACACTTATATTCTCATACAACCTTTAGCAAACACCCATTCGATACTTAATGCAAATATTTTTTAAAGCTAGAGCAAAAACCCAATTAGCTGACAACTTCCATTAAAAATAAGAAATTCCGCTATTTGCCTAGAGTGATAGGTATCCAGTATTCGTTATTTAACCCTAATATACGCTTTTCTTTGATTTTTTTCTTTTTAGATATAAACTAACAAATTATTTTGAATAAATTACTTCAGAAAAACCTAAAAAAAAAATTACCTTTCATCAGTTAAGTGTATATTCAATCAGCCAGTTTAGACATACACAGATACATGTACGCTCGAATGCATGATATATATATCCCGACAGTGGCTTATTTACATGTATTGTGTAGCGATTAAGGAAAACGACAATAATCTGGGTTTATGACTAAAATTTCAATTTTTTTTTTAAATGTTCGATAAACAATTTGCATAAATTAGCAACGTGAGTAGTGCTTACATTGATACATTCGTACATATACGCATAATAATGTTGATAATAAAGTAAATACTGAAAAATGTATTGATTGTTATGCATAGACATACTTTTGGGCATAAATTGTAGCGATTACCTATGCGTGGTTCTGCTATGCAAATAACCGTAATTTTGTGATTTATATCTGGTCATAAATAAGAGAGTGCGTTGTCCAAAGGTATTTTTTTTTTTTGTTCTTATTAGAAAATTCACACTATTTTATTGACAAACATTAGTCGAATATTGATCATCGTCTATAGGCTAAGATTTTTTAAAATCATTTTGAAAGGGTATTGAAAGCTTAATGCTTCATCCACTTTATTTGTAGCTTGTCACGGCCGTAAAACATTAATGTTTCATTACCCATACCTAAAAGATAAAAAAGATTTTATTTTGATAAGCTATGCTCTTATATTACCATATTAGACTGGAAAGTGGTATGAAAAATTCATTGAGCTGAAGCCGCGACTAAACATTAATAAAGTTTCTCGTATTCGTTTTCTACAGTTTCCTTATCAACTTTTGATTGACTGATCCTAGTGAGCATTTCAAAAAAGAGACTTGTCTTCCGGACTAAATAATTAGCGACTAATACCAGTAGTGTTTGTGTTGTAATTTTCTTTGAGCTTGGGCCAATTTCTATGGTCTAAAAGGAGTTCAGAAGCAAGCTTCGGATAACTTAACGTAACAAGTTGAACGAATTGGCCAAACCGGTTTTTGAACTGACTTGTGTGGTAGCCTTTCTATTCTAAAAAGTTGAACGAATTCAGGAAAATGGTCATTGTTCGTTCGTTTGCAGTGACCTGCCTTGAAGTCTTTTTTGTTTATCGATTACTGACGTTCGCAGACACCAGTGAAATTTCTTATTGCCTCTTAACAAATGATCTCAAATTAAGTAATACCGCTGAGAAATTCATTTCTTAACAAAAGCAAAGAAAGGAAATCCGTTTAGGGCTCTCAACAAGTTCGAAATGTTAATAAAAAGATTTGCGTTTCCAACGTATGGCGTTTAGCATAACTCGTTTATATCCGCACTTTCTACTTTCTAGAACCAACCTATAGGCATTATTATAGTTAATCGTATTTCGTATCTAGCAACTGACAAGTGACACAGGTGACACATTAAGACATTTGTAGCCGACAGCAGTAATGTAATCACCCGTATGAAATATACACATATATATATATACATACAGCATAAGTGTGAGAGTGGTAATCAACATAACTATCTTCACCTACTTCCTATCACTCGTCCGCCTGTACCATATTTAATGTTTTTTTTTATATATTTAATATATATCATTATTGGCTTTTTTCATTTCAGGCACATTATTACGACGATTCGAAAGGAAAATGTTTATAAAAATTTGCGCAAATACGAAACGTCCACGGATTACGACTAGCATTAGTAATTCTAATAATATAAATATGCCAACATTAGCGGACGCACAAACAGCAACAACGACAACAACAGCAGCAGTAGGAACAATGCGAACAATGTCAACAATAACAGTACCAAAAGCGGCAGAAAGATCGTCAACGTCATCAGTACCATTAACGCTATTCACGTCATCAACAACGACGCTGATGTCGGCATTATCAACACCTTCAATAACTCATCCAACAACAAATGAATTCAAACCAAGAAAATCGATCGCTGATCAAACAGTGTTCGTACGATGTCAAAAGTTGAAGAAAAGCAAACAACAGCAAAAACAACACAATTTGTTAACTTTGTTACGATTGAGGACAGTGCTCATAATGATAGTAATGATGATGAAAAATTTAACATCAATAATAATGACGACAATATTAACGAATAAAAAACCAACCAGTCATAGACAAACTGTTAGTGGTTTAAATGAAATAATCATCGATGGCTGTAATAATGATGACGATGCAACGGCATTCACAGCTGCAACTGTTGAAACTGTCGCTGCCTCTAGTAGTAGTGTTGAAGCTGTTGCAAATATTTATAATAGTAATAGAGGGTACGTGTTATTGTCATACCTTGTGGTATTACTAGTTGTCTGCATTGTCAACACTTCATCGGTTGAGGCTGCTGAAAGCTTACTTGGTGGTAAGTATATGAATTGCAAATGTTAAACATTTTGAAAAGTAACAAAAAAAAAAGCTATATAAAAAAGAAAAAATGAGCAAAAATATTGTCGATACATATACGATACTTATACAATAAACACATGCATACTCTATAGCCTGTTAAGCAAATATGTGCACAGAGTTTATTAAATATAGTACTCAAGCTGAACTAAGTTGTTTAGACATTAGACAGACACGGTGTCTATGCCGTAGATATAGATAACGATATGGATGTGTTTCGTAGCTTTCAAGCACCTATAAAAAACAACCGATACCAATAAAGACAGCAACAACAACAGCAACAATAACAACAATTATAACAACAAACTGAAAGCTACCACCGCTAGCAACATCATCATCATCATTAATCTTAAAAAATTATTTTGGCTTATGTGCTTAAATATTCATATATGTGCACACACGAACACAAAACACACACATATTGTATGTATATATGTATATACACAAGAATGTATGTATGTATATATATACTATCATATAATATGTTGCATACCGTTTAATATATGTTTGCGTTGCGCGTGCGTTTGTGGTTGCGTGTGTCTAACGCTAAAGTAAACATTTCTGTTAACCAGCGCAAAATAAATTATTATTACGCCGTTTTCCTTTCTCACTTTGCTATTTTTTTTTTCACTTTTTGCTTAATAAATCTGTGTCTTATTTGCCGCCATACAAAGTTTTCAAGGTAAATAACTTTAGATAGCGTACATATTTATATATGTATATATATCTAGTCTATATATAAACGAGAAAGCATATTTATACTCTTATACCATGCCGTAGTATATCGTCGCCATCATCATCGCTATCACTGTGTCTAATAGACTTATATTTTAGATATTAATTTACCCGACAAATCAACAGACACCGTAAAATCAATACATTTTTTTATTGGTTTTTACTGTTTTATCTTTGCGGTCTCTTACATATACATACATATTATGGATATGGATATTAAAAATCAATCCAACTACCAGAGATGTTTACGTGCGCAGCGTGTGCCGCGTAGTTTGGCAACATATTTCCAGGAGTATATTAACTCACAACAGTGATATATTTTATAATAATTCGAATTATGCTTTAGATATTGGCATTCCGCAAAAATCATACGAACGGTGCGGAGGTATGTAAGATCCGCAAAGGCTTAAGACGAACACAAGCTTGTCCGTCCATCGGCTTGCTTATCCGTCTGATATCTGTCCATACATTTTCCTGTTCAACCTTTCGAAATTTTATACACTACACTACACTACACCAGCGGAAACGCTATTAATTTATTAAATTATTATTATTAGAGGATTGATGATGATTCGTCTTTTCACACGTCATGATTCGCCTACAGCAACTAAGCAAACTTTCGCTTTATCAACCTCATTTATGACATTGTGTAAAAAAAATTTTTTTTTCAAATATTAATTAATTTACATAAAGACATGCTTCATTTAAAATATTTTGTAAAAAAATGCTCGAAAATTTTTATTTTAGCTATATTTTGAGGTAAATCGCTTCGAGACCTCATTTAACATAATCCTGTTAACGGCTGAACAGCTTTTTTAAAAAATTTTTGCTTCGCGTCTTTGCTAGTACTATTTAAATATAACTTCACACCCTTATTTATTTCTTAAAAATTTCATTATTTTGCATGTCCGTCATAAAAGATTAGAAAATAAGCTTTTTCTTCATATAAAGGCTTACTATTCATGATAACCTCTATATTTCTTGACCTACCTGATCCAAATTCCCTAACGTTAACTTTTTTACTAAATTGTTACCAAGGGCCAACTTTCATCATCAAATATTAAAAATTGAATCAGTTTCTGCAGGGCTTATTATTCATGAGAAATCCTACATTGAAAGGGGTTCAAGAAATAGAAACATGTTGTTCATGTTTCGTTGCTCAATTTTACAACATTAACTATTAGGCCTTTTTGGAAAATGAAAGTTTAAAACTTCTTTAGAATCCCTACATTCAGTGGTATCCAGAAAATAGAACTACTTGGTCTAAATTCGGTAAGGTTTATTTCTTCGTCAGTTTATTATTATGCGCCAATTTGCATCGTCAAGTATTGAAAATTAGACCAATTTACGATATAGGCGTTCAGTTTTGCTGTTATAGGAGAGGGTCTCTGCCAAAGTTTTTCGTTGCAATTTAAAACAACCAAATACTATTCTTCAGCGGCTTTTATCAAGAACTTTTGAATATTACAATTGTTTTCTTGAACGTTTAGAATAATCAATTGATAGGTCACACCTCCTTTATACTCACGTCGATTCATTGTATGCGTAACGATTTAAATGTGATATATTCTGACTATACTTGCAAAATATGTCTATTCAAATTTCACATATCATAACTAACACAAAAAAAAAAAAATTTGCCAGTTCATTTTTGCAGCCAACTTAGACATTTAGCGTCCGTGAACGAACGATTTGTAGATAATGATTTTTGATGTTGCAGGTAATCTAAGCGTCCGCGCATTGTTTATATGACTTAATCAGACGAAGCCGTCTTGTTTAGGAATTATATAGAAGCGATAACTTGCGTCGCCCAGCTCACAAGATAATTCTGTATCAGTTACGTGACCTATACCAAACCTCGAGTAACACATAAAGAAGATTTGAAGTGATTCCCCTGCGCAAGGCTACCTACACATCCAATTATTTAATGCCCCTGCTATTAGTGTAATCACAGCCATCACGATACTCTCCGATTATCTGCCGGTCCGGCGTCCACTTTCCTTATGTGTTTCAAATAACAATTGGCTACTCTGGATGCATAATGAGCATCCTCACTTCTGTTGACTATAACAAGTTTGGGTTGTCGACCTTACGCAACGAGCCAAGTCCATATCATGGAAGTTTTTGATTTTGAGTAATGGTTGTAACGTTCTTGAGAATTGGATTAACCGCAAGCTTCCCTGATCAGAGAGAACGATATTACAAAAAAAAATATTTGCCACACGTTCCCACTAGTTTCATATGAAGGTAGTAATTTAATTGTTACCATTGTAGAGAGCATTAGAATTAAATTTATGCCTATCCCTGGCATTATTCAAAATTTATGTGAACTCTACTTAAACCCCAATTCCCATACATTTTGTATAATCACGTTCGTATATCGATAATTCAAACATAACGTATTTATGTTTTTTTTTTGCATTTAAGTTTAAATTTCTTATGATAAAAAGACTTGAACAGAACATAATTAACGGCCAAGAACGGTAGAACGGCCAAGTATGACAAATTTGTTTAAGATCCCTCCTCGTTTTTTACACACATTCATTATTTGACTAATTATCTTGTGATTATAAGTTATTTATTTTGTCGATTATGTTATAAGCATACACACACACGCAGTCATACAATTGCTCGCGCGCTTCAAAAATAAAAAACACGCACACCAACAAAGATAAACTTAAATGAGTTCATTATTACTTATACCCATATATATAGGCATACACTGACAAACAAAACAGGGGAATGATTAATGAAATAGCGCCAGGGTTAAGAGTGAGGTTGCATTTTATTGCTTTTATTGATGTCGTTGTTTTTGTTGTACATGTTGTTAAATTTCTGTGCGAAACGTGAATAGGCGAAGGGTTCATAGATTGTTTTTTTTTTATGCACTTGAACAAAGAACAACACAGATAAATATCTCAAACTAAAAACAACAAAAACAGCGGGAAAGTCTAACATGTGAAGAAAAAACGCAGAAATGAAAGCCAATAAACATACAACCGAAAATACAAAAAAAATACAAGAGAACAGCCGCTACCGCCTGCCAAAGCAACTTAATCATCTACACAAACACACTAAGCAATCAAACAGGCAAGCAGACAGGTAGACGGACAGACAGATAGACAAAGGAAACGACAAGCAATATAAGCATGCCGGCAAACAGGCTTTATTTGTACTGCAAGAAAACAAACATGCTAACAAACAAACTAAAACCGATTGTTTGACTCATGTAAACGTTTCTCATTTGGAGATGAACTTTATGGTCTAGTACATCCTATCACAACGAAGGTGGTCCAATTTATATGAATTTCTTTAAGTTTTACTTAGTTATTTTTCTTTCAGCTTTTTATATAGTAATTTATTGTTACATTATGGAAAATATTTCTAATTGAAATTTATGAAGAAAAGCTCCAAGCGTGTATGCAAATTAAAATTTATTTAACCTCAAATGGAAATAAAATAAGTTAATTCCATTCCATTATATTCCACCACTTTTAACACAAAAAGCATCCGCCTGAGTAGCCGAAGGCGAGGAATCTCGACTAGCAAGTCAATGGTCGTGGGTTCGAATCTAAAGTGCGGTAGAGTTAGATGCTAGTGCTTTTAAGAGTTTAGTCTTAGAATTTATTTCTCTGGCGAAATTAATAATAATAATAATAACTTAAAAAGAATCAAAAGAATAAAATTTTGATACTTTCTAAGGTTGTTTCAAATTTGGCAGAAACATTGGAAGTTCTTGCACGCGAAAACGGGTCGAATGCACTGAAAACACTTCTGTTTTCCAAAAGAAATAAAAAACTGGTTTTGTGCTCATTACTTAGAAACTACAGCTGATAAATGTACAAAAATCTTAAAGCATATTCTATGGGCCATGCTGTAACATTTGCGAACAAAACTGTAAAAAATTGACCACGCCTACCCAATATTATAGTGTATAAAAATTAAATTATTCTTGCAACGTCTTTATAACGCACATAAAAAAGTTTCAAAAACCCCATAAAGTACAAATTGGAATGCATCTAAACATGCCCGTCGATTCGTCTGTTCATCTGTCTGTCTACGCAACTGCATAGTATCTGTGGTAAACATTCCCCCGTTATTGAAAATGAAGATATCGCATATAAATTTGCAAAAGAATTTTTAATTGACCTAAACATTTCAAAGGCCACGCCTGCAACGAGCCCATACGACAACTACTTTTTTCTTGAAATACTTTTATTGAAGTATTCTTTTGAAAAGTGAAGAAATCAGCTGTGCATATTCCATGTTACAGAGCATGAAAATGTTGTTCTTTTACTTTTTTTGTCTTTTTGAAGATAGCGATGATGGGCGATTAAACATGTTTCAACAAAACGAAGTTAATATTTGAACAAGTAAGAAAATTAAATTCGTTCGGGGCCGATCTTGTCATTTTTACTTTCAGCTGTGACCCAGACTTGTGTAGGCGAAATTTTTAGTTTGCCCTTGACGTTTTCTTTCGTCTTGAGTCACCCCTACTCATACTTACAATTAATAAGACTACGTGCAGAGTCTTTGCATAAAAAAGGAGAGATCCTACGGTTTCCACTCTCCTCATATAGGACTCTACTATTCCGCTTGCTAAAACGGTCGACGTTTTAAGCTTTGTTCTACACTCGAAACTTTTTCTTTCTCATATTGAGAAAATTGTCAAACAATATTTTCAACTCATCAGCGTACTGAAATCGCTTTGCGGCATTTCATGGGGTTTTGTATGATTAAACTGTATCTCGGATTAGTCAGGCCAAAATTAGAATATGCCTGTTCGCTCTTACTGGACATTTCAAATAACGACCTTCTGAAATTATACAGAATTCAATGAAAATGCCTTCTTCTCGCTTTTGGTGGCATGAAATCTGCCCACGCACTAAGGTTGGTGCAAATAGCAAATTTGTCCGTACCAGAAAGATTTCGTGTACTCGCAAATTTTTCATCTAATAGAATTCTATGGAATGGAGACCATCAGGCCTTTTATTTGCAACCTTCTATCATCCAATTACTCTTTTACCTTTTTTAAATTTTAGCTGACAAAATTAATAATGTCGGCCAGTAATTAAATTCTTACAGTGAGAAAATCTACAGTTACTCCGGCAGAAGCGCATCACCTTTACTCGAGCTTGGTCAATAGTAAATGGGATTTTCCACTCATCTTTGCTGTTAGATCGAAGACCGATATGGTAGGCAGCAGCTTTTGGTTTCCAAGCCTTAATGTACAATCTTGCTTCTCATATGGCACTATATTTTCGGCTGAATGCCTTGCGATCCTGGAAGCCATCCGCTTAGCGAGCACTCAACTTCAAAAGAAATTCGTTACAGTGTTAGAGAGCAACTTTGTTTTATCCGCTTTGCAAACATTCGCCTCAAGCAAAACCCACACTTACATATTAGGAAACAGACCTTCACTCTGTAGCCTCAAATTTGATGCATTATCTCTTCATTTTCTCTGTATGCCCAGCCACATGAGCATTCTTGTCAACACCCCTGACGCCACATTGTAATGATCGTGCTCTAATTTCTGCAGATTTGTAGGCAGTCGACAAGAAACACTCATTTATCAACAACGACGGGATAACTCACCTAATAGTCGTCACTTATACTTTTTCTGCAAATAAATGCAATGGTTTATCAATTGCGGGCTCATACGTTACATTATTTGCCTTATTAACAAACAGATGTTTAATAACACGAAATTGTTTGAAAAGTCTTCTTGAGATTGTTTTTTTTTTTTGTTTGTACGGAATTCGATTATTAGCGTAGTTTCCTTTGAGAATGGTATAATAAGTTAAGTTCAACTGCCTTCTAAAATTTTGATAGCTTTTTTTAAAAAAAAAGCTTCTGGCTTCGCTTTCTATTTAGCGAAAAGGTTAAGCTCTTATCTGCACAATAGATCATTCAGGGTTGTGTTTAACTTGATTACCTAGAATGAATTCCTCGTGACTTCTTCAAGTCAGACACTTAGGACCTATTTTACTTAATTTATACATTAGTGATGTGCACTCGGTGATTAAATCCTGGCAGATCTTAATATATGTAAAACTGTTTTCCTCCTTTTCCGTAGAATCGCAAATTATTCAAAGTGACTTGAATAATTTGGTTGCTCTTTAAATCTTCTGAAACTAAATCTAAATAAATGGAAGAAGCTTTCTTTCTCAAGAAGGAAGTCATTCATTACTCCGTATTTCATTGATTCGCACAAGTTGGAGGACGTCGATTCGTTCACAGATTTAGGCGTTCTATTTTATAAAAAGGTGGTGCAAAGAGCTTGATGATCCTTATATTACGAAAAGGCTGTACATGTGTTTAGTTAGACCTATACTTGAGTATGCCTCTGTTGTGTGGTCACCTTCATATAAGCGCTATGCAAATTCAATTGAATCTGTTCAAAAGCAATTCTTGTTGCTTGCACTTAGGAATTTCGGTTGGGACCCGAATGCCTCCCTTCCATCCTATGAAAATAGGTTGTTTCTATTATCCTGACAATCACTTGAGAAACGCAGATTTGTTCTTGAGGATTGCTTCTTAATCAAAGTAATAAATGGTACTATTGACTCGCCCGCATTACTTGGTAAGATAATCTTTAATGTCCTTAAGCGTTTCCCTAGGCACTTTATTTTGATTAAGTTTCGTCAATGTCAATACATTTATGAGTTGTCCAACCTGCTCAGAGTTGTCTGCAGAGACCTAAATGATGTCTATCACTTATTCTCATTATCGGACTCTTTAAAGTCCATTAACGCAACATTGCTTAATACGCGCGAATTACCTATGTCGTACTTAAACTAACATTTCATTCTTAATATCTCATTTTTTTTCTTTAAAATAATATTGTGTTGTTAACGTGTCGGTTGCCAAGCTTATGCATGGATCAGTTTTTGTTGCGCGTGTGCTTCTATGCAAGCTGTGTACATGCTTCTTTTTATTTTTTTCTATTTTCTCTCTTTTTATTTACTTATCCATGAATTATTATTTTTAACTTTTTAATTTATTTTTAATGTACTTTGTTATTATTATTCTTCTTTTTATTTTCCTTTTTATTGTATATTAGTTTTTAAAACAATTAGTCTAAGATTTTGTATTAATATCCAATGAATTCGACTGTAATTTTCTTTAGTTGAATTTCATGTGTAAATGGGCAAAATAAAAATAAATAAATCAATAAAAATAAAATAATTTGTCAAGACCGTCAAAATACGCTTCAGTTTTCACAATGACATCGTCCTTCAATCCAAATCTGTCGTCCAGCATCACTTGTTGAACTTCGGCTATCTCTTCGTCACTAATTACTGCTTTCGATCGTCTCGAACATTCGTTGCCAATCGTGGTGGTACGGTGAAGTTCCCATTGCGTTATCTAAAATTTCATCGTAGTAGACCATGATGGAAAGCTCCTGCAGACTACATCCAACTCGCCTTTAGCTTGTTTAGGTGTACTGGCCTCTGAACACAAATAATTAATGACTCAATTTTTTAATTTTTATTAAAAACAATCCCATCTTCTCAGTCGAACAGAGGTGAAAGAACTTCTTCGCTTTTAGAACCCCTGAAATTTTGCTAAGTGCTCGCCAATTCACACGCAAACATATTTCCCAATTTTTGTAGACAAGTGCTGCCATCTAGGCAAGTTTTTAACGTACCTATGTAAATCGCATCACAACTATGTTTGTGTCTTATCTCAAAGCAAATTAATGGTATTTTCATTGTCGTACTAAAAATTTGGCTAAAAAACCACAACTAGATCGAACGTCGCAATATTCGGACACGACTGCCTTCAAATATTTTTTGTAGATGAAGACCAGACTATCAGTTCGTGGAAGGAAGTTTTAAGAAAAATTCTTTGGACAAATTTAGGCCGACTCTGGAAAAGGCTTTGATAAGCAAGTTTCGCGTGGACGTTAGCCTATTGTTTAGTCCTAGAAGATCACATAAGCCTTAACGAATTACTCAAAAATATATTTCACTTTTGATATTTTTTCGGTGATGTGTGTACATCAACTTGCAAAACCACTACCACCAGAAGATAATCTTACTGAGTAAAGCATATTTTTCACTTCGTGACCGACAACTGAAAACAGGCTTAGAAGGCACTTCAAATCATGGGAAGTTTGGACTGCTTTAGTTATGAATCCATAAATTCATATTCCTCTTGCCTTTAATTAATATCAGCAGCTACAACTTATTGTGTATATTTTGGCTTAAATAATGCTTATAAAATCTCAACATGCGCACGATCCAGCTATAAAGATTTCTGTAACAAGTGGAGTATAAGAGCGAATTGGAAATGTACAGAAATGTTTAACATACTTTTCTCATCAACTTGCAAAGTATAATAATAGTTAGTATAATAGTAGTATAATAGTTAGCAATATGAACTTTAACGCCAATAAACTTTGGAAACTTTTTACGATCAATCCACAGACACGCCCACACAAACTTGTAATTAAAAACTGTTTGTCTTAAGGCACATATTGCTTTCTTACTGGCTGTAAATTATTAAAACAAAGAAAGTCTTTGCTTAAATGTTTAAATGAGTTTGTGGGCCAAGCCCATAAATGCATAAGTATGCAATTATTTCAACCATTAACTATCGTTGCATGTATTATTCATACCTGAAGCTAAATCGCGTTTTTATATTTTATTAAATATTTTATTTTTCTATATAATTTTTGTTCGTTCTTGTAAGCACAAAATGCTTTATAGTTTAAAGGGAAAGCATATTAAGTTCTGTACAATATGTAAACAGCCACGTTTGGAGACATAAGTAGCAACTGCAAGTAACTAATTGAGGAAGGAGAAATATTCTTTAACTCAACTTGATCTTAACTTAATGTAGGGAAATTTTCACTTATACCATCTAAAGCATGTAAAAGATTATAGAAGGACAGAGCCGATCTTTTTCACAACGCCAAATACAATCCTCCATTTATTTTCGTCATAAAATAACAAAAATTATACTTTGGTCTCATGTAAAAACATATTTTTCATGGTCATTACTATGCGGAAAAGGTCTAAATATATAATCTAAGTTTTCCGGCAGCCTTTAATCTACACTTAGGAATTTTATATACGGTATAAATCAACAATAAATAAATAAATATCTATTTCATAGAAACAGTTTTATAGAAAGAGGTTAACGAAATTAACGTAGCCGACCCAAAATTTTCACATTAATTTAGATTGTCGATATATTATTACTCCGGGATTTCTTTTACGACCTCTAGGTTAAAATCCAATTTACAATATATAGTTAGTATCACACACACAAAATGGGCAAACAAGCTGAAGTCAATTCGAAAAATGATTGTTGCGTCGATCTGAGTAAGGAACGATAGGTCAATTTTAACCCCTACTGGCTGTTATAAACTTGATTTATTCTTTGGCGTTAGCAACGGAGTATTAAATTTTTTGCTATCAGCGGACTTGTCAATCGACCGATCAACACAATTTTTACATTGAATTTTTAAATAACTTTAAGAAAAGTTTTCATCACCCTTCAAATGGGGATGAGCAAAATTGCTGGTTAAGCGTTAGAAGCGTACACATTACCTCAAAGATTGTTTTACAAAGAAAGTTATTTAATGATTTTAATCCTTTCTTTGCAAACTAACATAACTTCCTCATCTTCGGTAACTGAACACAAGAATTTATTCAAAGAAAATTAAATAAAATTTTAACATGTCATCACTAAAGCCTTACTTTGTGCGAGTGAAGTCGAATTTTTTTAAAACTTACTCATTGTTTCATGCAAAAAGATACGTCATATATTCTCTTTTTGTATAAATCCCAGTAATTTTACTAGCTACAGTTTTCTTTTTCAGTTTTTACAGTTTTAGTTTTTCTTTTCTCTCAAATTTCCCAACTGTTACTTGGTTCCCATCTTTCGAATTAAGGTTTTATTTAAATGAAAAGTCTAGCTTAGAATAGTTTATATGGAGACAGCCATGCCGGCTTACTTCATCTTTACATACATCCATAGAAAAATAAAAGAAATTTGTAAAATAAATTAATGAAACATTTTTTTTTTTATCTATTAAGTGATACATACCCCCAAAGAAAAAAAAGTAAAAAATCAGATTTTCCGGTGTTGCCGATCAGCGATATAATCCCTATTGATAAAAAATATATTGTTATTTCTTCAACCGATGCTCGAATAACAATTTCCCAAATTAGCCCTTTTGCTA
Source organism: Glossina fuscipes (assembly GCF_014805625.2). Classification (NCBI taxonomy): domain Eukaryota; kingdom Metazoa; phylum Arthropoda; class Insecta; order Diptera; family Glossinidae; genus Glossina; species Glossina fuscipes. Next base: position 1,188,400 of record NW_023998564.1, read on the forward strand.
TAAAAAAGCTCTAGATAGCATTACAACGTACATCGACTCAATCTCGATTCTACGCGATGGGAATTTACTGATCCTCGCTGGGAACCCGCGCGCAACCGAAAAACTAATAAAGGCCAATTCTTTAGCTAATCTATATGCTATTTCAGCTAAACTACATGAGAAACTTAACTCGGTTCGAGGCGTAATTTATGCCCTTTGCTTAAAGCATGTGCCGGAAGATGAAATTGTTCGCGAAATGGGCATTCAAGGAGTGACTGAAGCATACAAATTAACCAAACTGAATGATGACGGAAAAACACGCTCTCCTACAGGAAGGATTATTTTAACTTTTGATCGCTATCGATTACCGCGAACAGTTGATGTGGCGTGGTATAAATGTAAAGTAGAACTATACATCCCAAATCCTATGAGGTGTAAAAATTGCCAACGCCTGGGTCATACGGCAAAAAGATGCACTAATGCTGCATCTTGTGCTAACTGTGGTCATCCTCCACATACTGAAAGCTGTACCCGTAGTTTCTGCATAAATTGCAATGATCAACACTCAGCGTTAGACAAACAATGCCCACGTTTTATACAGATGCGTGAAATATTAAAAATCAAAACAGAAAATTACTGTAGCATGGGCGAAGCGCGACGCACATGGAATTGGCAAAAGTAATACCTATGCTACTGTTGCCTCGCAAATCGAGCCTAGTAAGACTTTAACTGCAACTGCTTCCAATGAAAAACCTGTTCCACCATTAACCAAAAATTATATTGCGAAACCAGTTACATCACTTGCCGAAGATAATATTGAAAAAACCAAAGCAACTGCAAATATTGAAAAAATCCAAACAACAACATATATGCTAAAATCTAATATACCAAATTGTGGTAATGAATCCATTCTTTCATCCATTAATCAACCTTCGAAAACCAAAGCAACTGCAAATATTGAAAAAATTAAAACAACAACACATTTGCTAAAATCTAATATACCAAATTCTCCAGAATCTCCAGCTCTCAACTTTACTCAACAAATCACAAGTGTTAATGAATCCATTCTTTCATCCCTCAATCAACCTTCAATTTCAAATTATTCACGTGCGCCAACCCGTTGCGCTTCAAATGTACCAAATCACCTAAATACAGACTATTCTGCTGATAAGAATAAATCATTCACGAAAAATTCCTATAGTGACCTTCTCGACGGAGACGCTGACATGTCAACTTAACCCTCCCTCCACTCTGCTTACATGTCATTACAATTAAATAAAGTTTTTAAAATTCTACAATGGAACATTAAGGGACTTATTAATAATTTTGATGAACTCCGTACACTCATAAATGATTTTAATCCAACCTTTTTATCGCTTCAAGAAACCCATTGTAGAAGCTCTTTTAATCCTATTCCACCCAAATCATATACGGGATACTTCACGAATGCTGATCAAAATTCATAGTCCAAACAAGGAGTAGGTGTTTTTATAAAATCAAGTATACTTCACAAACGCATAAATTTAAGCTCAAATATACAAGCCGTAGCGATACAAATAATGTTAAATATGAAATTTACAGTGCTTTCGCTGTATATTCCACCTTCGCAATCGTTTTCTCAGCAAGAACTCTACAGTTTATTCTCCGTACTTTCCCCCCCATTAATTATATGCGACGATTTCAACAGCTGGAATACCATCTGGGGCTCAACAGTGAACAACACTCGCGGTACTGTTTTAGAAAAGGCCTTTTTTCAAAGCAACCTTTGCGTTTTAAATGAGGGAAAACCAACGCACTTCTCAACTCATCATACCTTTTCACATATTGATTTAACATGTTGCTCTCCATCACTTCTTCCTTTGGTGTCCTGGTCTATTTCTGATGATCTACATAATAGTGATCACTTTCCAATCATAATCGATCTTAAACTTTCAACGTCCTCTGCTACTCCAGCAAAACCGGCCAAATTCCTCCTAGATAAAGCGGATTGGATCAATTACTCCAAACAGGTGGAGTCATTTTTGAACTCAAAGCCATTTAACGGAAACTGCAACCATGATGCTGCTATTATGTCTAAATCGATTCGCACGGCTGCTCATCTTTCTATTCCTCAATCCAACACCTCTTTTAAACGAGCTAGGGTTCCATGGTGGAACAACACGCTTTCGTTTTTGAGGAAAAATAAAATGGATCTATGGCACCGCTTTAAGAGATGTCCTGATCAGAATCACTTGTTATTATACGAAAAGGCCAATGCTCTATTCAGGAAGGAATTACGGAAATCAAAGGCACTTAGTTTCGAACTTTTCTCGAGACGAATTCACAGAAATACATCAATGAAAGTTATCTGGAACAAAATCAACAGACTTAATGGGACTTCAAACCTGAACCAAATTTCTGCCATCTGCACTCCCAATGGAACTTTAACTGACGCAGATGAGATTTCTAATTACTTTGGAAAAGTGTGGTGCGAATACTCCTCTGACAGCAACTTCTCCAGTGCTTTCATTGAAAATAAAAGGACTCCAATATCTCCTTCAAATAATATCGATAGATGTGCCATGTTCCTGGAAAATAGCGTATCTACCTCAGAACTTGGAAGTTGTCTCTCCAATTTGAAGGGGAAGACACCTTGTCTAGACCGCATCTCATACCAAATGATCAGTGCTATGTCTAAGTCTAGTAAAAAGAAATTACTGGACCTATATAATACGGTATTTATGACTGGCCATATACCCTACATGTGGAAACTGGCAACAGTTGTTCCAATTCCAAAGTCAAAAAATGTCTCCATCGCATTTGATTATCGCCCAATTTCTGTTTTATCTTGCCTCTCTAAGGTTTTAGAGAAGATTATGGCATCTAGATTATCTTGGTTGGGATTGGAAACCAACAAGTTGGTTTCAAGCGGGGTAGAGGATGCATCGACGCTCTGTTACATATTGATTATTTCACAAGCAAAGCAATTTCCGAACGAAATCACGTAACCATTCTCTCAATTGATTTCGAAAAAGCATTTGACAGAGTTGGTCTTCATGTTATCTTAAGACTCTTGAAATCATGGAATGTTGGACCCAAATTCTTCAACTACGTCAAATCATTCATGTCGCATCGGCGGTTCAAAGTTAGAATCAACAATCATCTTTCTGATTCCTTTCCGCTAAAGAATGGCATTCCGCAAGGATCTCCTCTCTCTGTCACGCTTTTCCAGATCGCTTTCAACGAAATTAGCGAAATTCTTTGCCGTGTACCAAGAGTGGAACATTGTCTCTACGCGGACGATGTATACATTTTTACAAAAGAAAAAGACAACACGAAAGCAATCAACAGCCTCGAATCTATTGCATGTGAGATCTCCACATGGGCAAACTCGTCAGGAGCTATAATCTCTATACAAAAATCAAAAAAAATGCACATTTGCCGAAAAATGTGCGATGCAGGAAACCTACTGACGCATATTAACGGCTTACCAGTACTAAATGTGCAGACGCTCCATGTTCTCGGGCTCACGTTTTCAAACAATTATCGTTGGAAAGCACACTGCCTTCGTTTAAAAAACTCCCTTTTAACAAGGGTAAATTTCATACAGTACGTTGCTTGGAGAAGCCATGCGCATATTAACACTATCGCTTATCTTACCAAAATGCTTGTGTTAAGCAAGATTGACTAAGCTTTGATAATTTATGGCAATAGCTGCAAATCTAACATCAACATCCTTAAACCGGTCTATCACCAAGCCGTTAGAGCAAGTTGTTATGCTTTTCGGACGACGCCCATAAATAATATTATAATTGAAACTGGTCTCCCAACCTTAGAAAATAGACTGTATGAGTTAAAAGCTAAAATAGTCCCTAAGCTTCTTAATTCAAACAAATCCATTCTCGGTGATGACGTAAGAAAGATTATTATTGCGAAGAAAATTCCAAAGTCACCATCTGCAATTGACCATTGTTTGTGCATCGCAAAGGAATTGAACATTCCCTTAAAAATTTCCCGCTCTTTTGGTGTTAAACCTCCCTGGATTTTGAAAGACTGCTCTTTTGACATCTCACTGTCTATGCACAAGAAAGAAGATACTCCAAATTACGTCTTCAGGAATCTAATAGCTGAGAAAACCCAAGTATTGGACAATACTGGTTGGAATCTTTTGTACACAGACGGCTCAAAATCTCCTGGTCTGCCTCCTGCTTGTGCGGTGGTAGATGCTACAGGACGGGTTCTTCTCAACCACATATTTCACGAAAGCACTTCAACTTTCATAACCGAAGCCAGAGCTATCCTTCACGCTGCCAACCTTGCCCATAAAAACAAACTCAAAACCGTCATTGTTACTGACAGTTTGTCTGTATTACTAGCTACCCGGAACCCTTCAACTTCGAGATGGAGCACCATCAACAAATTAAGGAATATAATTACTACACCCGACGGAAAAATTAAAATGTTATGGGTACCAAGTCACATCGGTTCACTGGGAAATGAGCAGGCTGATCGAGCGGCAAAGTATGCTGCTTCTGCTCCTCTAATTATGGATGATGTCATGGAAAAGTTGGATCTTCAAAGATACATTGGAAGAAAAGTTAAAGAGAAAATTGCAGAAGGAAATTTACAATACCATCATCAACACTACTCTTGCATTAACCCTCAATTAACTCCACCTCTATATCCAACAAATGTTGAGAAAACCAAGATCCAAACATTTTCGAGAATTCGCCTTGGTCATACAATTGCAACTCACCAATGGATCCTGAAGAAGTCTTCTCCCCCAATCTGCTGTTGCGGACAAACTCTTACTATAAAGCACATTCTCTGCGACTGCCTCAACTTTTCCTTGGCTAGAAGTATTGCATTTGGAACGATTAACCCTTTGAACATTCTACAATCAACTTCAGAACAGAATATCAATTCAATATTTTACTTTATTAATACTACTAAGCTTATTATCTAATATCCATTTATTTAAATTAGAGCCGATAGCCTGTGTTGCTAGTGCTTAAAGTTTTTTTTTTTTAGTCTAAGAATTCAATTCATTAGTCTAAAATTAAAATAATAATAATAATAATAATAAATTAATGAAAAAATTATTAACTGCCTTCTTGACTACAGCCGGGAAAATTTAGTACAATATCTTTGTTAGAACTATATTTATATCCATACTGACGAGAACCCATCAATATAAACAACTTTATTATGCGGACACTCTAAAAAACGTAATAAAGCGATAGTTTGTTATAATGTCGAACATCGAATTCAATGAAAAAAATTATTCTTGAGTTCTCATGAAGGTTCAATACTTTTTGATAGGCACTATTTGCTCTAGAGTGATAGGTATTCAATATTCGCTTAAAAGTGGCAATGGCTTTATTACTTGTTTTAAAAATGTAATTTTCACATGGCGTACACCATTATTACCATTCCATTAAGGCAATATATTAGTTTGTGGAAAAAGAAATCCATTATATTTAACATGGTTCGGATTGTCCGATTTGGGTCAAATATGCACCGTTTTGTTGTATGATTTGTTGCCATTTTAAAGGTAACGTCAAAATGCCTCTCTCATAGAAGTCCTATTCTCTATTTGCAAAAAAGTCTAGTAGTCGATTTTCACAATCCTCCGTAGATTCCAATTTTTTATCATTAAAGAAATTTTGCAATGCAAGAAAAAGATGATAATCGCTTGGTGCCAAGTCCGGACTGTATGACGGATGCATTGAAACTTCCCAACCAAGCTCCCGAGGTTTCTGGCGAGTCACTGTAGATGTGTGTGGCTTAGCGTTGTCCTGGTGGAACACAACACCTCTCCTGTTGGCCAATTCTGGCCGTTTCTGGTCAATCGCTATCTTCAAACGGTCCAGTTGTTGACAGTAGAGATCACAATTTAGCGTTTGACCATATGGAAGCAACTCATAATAAATAATCCCCTTCCAGTCCCACCAAATGCATAGCAAAACCTTCCTGGCCGTTTGAGATGCTTCACCGCTCTTTGACCACGATCGTTTTCGCACAGGGTTATCATATGTGATCCATTTCTCATCTCCAGTCACCATCCATTTAAGAAATGGGTCTATCTCATTCCGTTTGGCCAAGGCTTCGCAGATGGAAATTCGATCCACGATGTTTTTTTCTGTTAATTGGTGTGGCACCCAAACATCGAGCTTCTTTTTGAATCCAGCTTTGTGTAACTGGTTTAAAACTGTTTTATGGTCGATTTTTAGCTCCTGGGCGATGTTACGATTGCTAACATGCCGGTCAACGTCGATCATTTCTCCGATTTTATCGACATTTTCGACGACCGGCCTACCTGTGCGAGGTGCATCTTTAACATTAAAAATTCCTGAACGGAATCTATGAAACCAAAATTGCACATAATTGGCTGTTACAGTATCGGAACCATAAACACCATTCACAATTTTAGCCGCCTGGCTTGCATTTTCGCCTTTGTAAAATGTACCGAATTTTCTCTTTGTTCACTTCCATTTTTAACACGCTGTAAGTCACAACTGAATGCACCAAACAAAAAACAGCAAAAGAATTTTTTTTACTGCGAAATGTCACCTTTCCAACGAGCATAAATATGAAATTGTTTTATCGATACTTTACGAGAAATCTATCAGTGCAGCCATCTACCGAAAAAATAATGGATTTCTTTTTCCCCAAACTAATATTATTGCTTTAATATGGCGATGCATTTAGCATTTGACAGCATTTTCAAACGCTGAACCTCATAAATTTCACTGCGAAATTACTTTCATAGCAATATCCATCTGGATACCATGTCCAAGTCTAGTCATGTTCACTTAACTGAATTGGCGAATTTTCACAACGGCCGAATGGTTAAATGTTTTTTGATGTATTTTTCTTTTTTTTTTGTATAAAACTAACCTCGAGACTGCAATTTATAGAAATACAAAAGTAGATTGGATTTATGCGGAAATTTTTAAAATAAATTCTTCAAACATTTGCATCTATAAAAACAAATTATAAGACTTTCTGGTAAGAGAAAAGTATTTAATTGTTGAATAGCTTAGCTCTCAGATGCGATAGCTAGCGGCCACTTCCATTCTTCACGTGAACGCTGGATTACAAAATCGCTACAATATCCATTTGTTAAATAATAAGCGAACGCATGCGTTTTGATCAGCGATATCTATCGGTGTAATTGATAAAGTAATGAGAAGTATCGATGCACAGTTTTTCATTTAGTGTTGCTGACTTATTCAGTACATTGTTATAAAATTCGCTTTTGTAAGATACAGTCCGTATCACGGGACCATGGATATTTTGTTCAAGAGAAATACACTTCAAACTTCTTTTATTTACAATTATATTCCTTAAATGTAGAATTATTCATATGTTACTATACCTAATATTATGGTTTTATTTTTAATCCCAGCCTGCTTTTCCTCTAATCGTCTTCAATGGCCTGCAGCTGCATAACGTGGCTGCGAATGTGCACTTGGATTTTATCTTACTGCTTTCCCGCTAATCGTTTTGGTCGGCCTGCAGGTGCATGACGCACATGCGAATGTGCATTTGGTTTTTCCTTTGTTAGGGAATTTATTGTTAGGGAAAATTACTTAGCTGGAATTAACTGGATTTGGGATTTTCGTAACAATGTATAGACACCAATCATGGAACATCCACAATTGCATTTTCAAAATTCATCACTTTTGTTGTTTGATTTGACGAAATTCTCTGCTGAAGCTCGTCACTTTTAGGAGCTTATGGGGATGCTGCTCCATCATATTCCAACTGTCTAAAATTTGTGAAAGTGATGATTTTGATGTCAATGACAAAGGAAGAAGCCCTGGAAAACAAAAAAATATTTCCAAGACAACGAATTGCAAGACATTTTGGTTGAAAACACAGCTCCAGCTCTTAAAGAACTTTGGAAGAGGTCACTAATCGATGAATTAACTGTTTTTACATTTACTTGCGGTGCGGAAAATCAAAAAGGGTAGAAAACGGCTGCCATTCGAATTGACTGGAAATGCCCTTTCCAAACGTGTGAATATCGTTTACTACGGCGTATCGCGATTGGCGATGAAAAATGGATCTACTACGACAATCTCAAGCATAAAAAGTCATGAATTAGTATAAGAGAGCCATCCTACACATAGCCGTAAAGTTTCCCTGCGCATATGGTGGGATCAGAAAGTCGACGAACATTGCCAAGGATACACTGTTGCAGATCAAATGGAAAGTTCTGCCACACCCGGTGTACTGACTAAGTATAGCGCCTTCTCATTACCACTTGTTCAGTACCACTGGTATCGCCTCATCGCCAAGAGGATGCGAAAATGCGGTCGAAAACGATGGAAAATATTTTGATTAATATACATTGTCCGCATGAAAAAATCGAGAACATATGATCAAATTCCATGCAATCACCTAATAGTACATCGTGTTTGCTATCAGGGTTCCTAGGGAAAACATTCATCACACTCCTAGATTTTGCTCGTGATTATAGGGCATCAGTTAGATTTTACGTATGCGTATTTAGAGCTTGTAAAAGAGTAAAGTAAAATTGTCTATGAAAACCCCAATTATGTGACGCTGGGCTGTACACATACAAGGCGTGTTCAAAAGAAAAGGTGACTTTTCAGATTTTAAGGACTAGGTACCATTGACTTTTGATTTTTTTTTTTTTTTTATGTTAGTACATATGTCCCCAACGTCCGCTGACAGTATCAACAATTTTGCATTTTCAGTTTGTTTTTGACATATATAAAGGTTAAAATTGTTCTGATATGCTTGGCGATAATTTGCTATTGAATAAAGCAGATCAAAAAATCTGTATTAAATTTGATGTGAAAAATAAAATTGAGCGCTCTAACTTACTTAAAATGTTGATTTGTGCGCGTCTACTTTGAGCAAAGAAAAGGTTTTTAAGTGCTGCGAGCTCTTTACAGAAGGCCGAGAAGATGCTAATGACAATGTCCGCCGTGGATACTCCCGCGTCCGCGTTAACAACCGGCGGAAACGTTAAAGCAGTGTAGAAAATTGCTATAGAGAATCATCGAATCATTATTAAAGAAGTTGCTGAGGATGGCTGCATGTCGTTTGGCTCATGCTATGTACTTTTTGCGGTTGTTTCTGGCATAAAACTTGCGGTAAGAAATGCGCCAGCTCACAAATATTGCATGTTTGTAATTTTTTGGCCAAAACCAACACCATAATCATGCTTCAGTTACCCTATACAACGAACTTGACCACATGTAACTTTTCCTCTTCCTGGAGCTCAAAAGACCCTTAAGGGGAAAGGGAGAAAAATAGATATAGATGAATAAATAACTGTATTTTCGAGAAAAATAAAAACCAGCCTGGAAGAGAACGAGTTAAGTAATTCAAGGGATTTTTTTAGTAAAATGAAATTTCTTTTTCAAAAAATAAATATTTAGCGCCAGTGGTATCTAAGGGAGAAATTATTGAATTCGTAAATTTAGATATTCATCAACTTAGTTTTAGAACGTTTTCTCAGAAAAAAAAAGGCTGAGCTTGCAAAAGTTAGATTCAAAATGATAGAACCGCAATTATTAAATTTTAAACGCGATAACAAGCTTCAGTAAAACTTTTTAAGCAACTTTTGATTCTCACACAAAGAGCTAATATTAATTTTAAGGATTATTTTATAATGAAATATTGGAGTTAACTTCAAGTTGATTATCAAGAAGTTTCGTGTAAAGTCGCTTTAGCAATTAGGAGCACACACCAGATTCCTCATATAGTATATAGATAGACATACTAAAGTTGTCGTAAGATTATAAATAGTTATAGTCCTGCCCCACAATCTATTTATCCGTTCGTAAGACTTCTCGCCGCCTGTTGTTGAAACGTAATGTTTATGAAAATTACTATAAAGAAATGAAACTTAATAACACATCCATTGAAATTCGTCTATAACCTCCAGAACGATGATCGGAATTTTGACACATCTGCTTTGAACGTTTATACTACGTAAAAATAATATGACTTCGTCAACAGTGACGACATCTACATGTCATCTAGTACACACATAATTCAGATTTTTCCAAAAACGCGTCTGCACTATAAACTAATGGGCGGATTGTTATAAAACTTTTGCATATTTCGTTTGAACGTTAGTATTATCTAGAAATTATACGAATTTGTCAATAGTGTCGTCATGTATATACCGTCTTACGATCTTTTCGGGTGATAGGCTATGTATTCATAATTACTGATCCACCTGACTGAAAGCAGAGCACAGTAATTAAGAACCTAGAGCATTGATTTACAGAGTGAAAAATTTTTGTAAGACGTATGATCTTTTCGAAAAGTTGAATGTAAAACGTTGGTTTATAACTTAGTTACAGAATAAAATTCCGCGAACTTTTCACATTGACTATATACTTTATTTATGTTCATAGTATTGTTACAGAAATCTTAAATTGAGTTCATTAAATAATGAATTTCCTAAAAATGCAGCTGCCGGCCGATGATAACGATTAGTAGAAAAACAGACAAGGAAAAACCAAATCCACTTTCGCAGGTGCATTATGTAGTTGCCGCGACGAATTAAAAATTAAACTATAAAGTTAGTAACATGATGATAAAAATGTGTATAAATAGAATATTTGTGGAGGGGCGAGTTAGTAGAAAAGAATTTTTGAGTTAAGAAGTCAAAAGTATTGGCCATAAATAAATTTTGAATAGCCCTACATTTAAAGGAATATAATTGTAAATAAAAGAACTTTGGAATGTATTTCCTTTGAATAAAATATGCGCGATCCAGTGATACGGGCGATATTTGAGAAAAGCGAATTTTATAACAGTACTATTGAATTGATTATTTAAGAGGACTAATAATAAAAAAAATTTCTTAACTTAAATACGCTTGTTCTTTTTTAATTGTCCTAATATTGATTGACATAGTTGTTATGTTATAGAAAATGATGAAAAATATTTTGATTCACATACATTGTACTAATTTTACACAATAAATGCCTTTTTTAAGTAAAAAAATGATCAAAATTTTAGCAAGCTCTTAATTCAAAACAATTAGCTGAACGATGAGAAGGCCGAAATGACTTTCTTGCCCACTTAAGAAACACAATGTTTATTAAAGACTTCTATTGTGGTTTATTTGAAAACAACTTAGTTTACTTATATTTCATATGAATTTATTGCAATTTCTTTTTTTTCGGAATGCTTTTCAGGTGATTTACAATCGTGTTCGAATGAAGGTGAAGAAGTTCAAATCGGTATTAAAAATTCCAAATGTTTTAAATGCGCTTGTCAGGTAGGTACTCTTCTTACTTTTTATCTCTTTTGCTCTTTATTTTTATCTTTCCTTTTTTGGCAACTTTCTCTCCCTCTCTCTCTCTCTTTTTTTGTTCTTTTCATCAAACTTATTGTTCTGTGAAAGAATGTTTTGGTTGCGTTGCCAAATTCAAAATGCAACCATGTGCACTTCCCACATGTGTCAAACCTAGCTATAACGATGACACATTTGTACGCATCTACAACCAGAAAGTTCTTTCTATTTTCCCCTCACGACCATTCCTGCTATTCATAAACATACGTTCAGGGGAAACTCAATTTATTCTTTCTTACGATGCAGAGTATGTTAACTTAGTGCGCTCATATGTAACATGTCCGTCTTATGTCTGTCCATGTAAACTTGTGTTTAATTGGTGATGAAATTGGGTACAGTGCCATGTTTTGACCCAAGGGCGAACGCTATTAAATGTGGTTCGGATCAGTACACTTTTTCTACCACTCCCCATATAACGCCCTATTGTGAAAAGTCGTTATATGGAAAAAAATTGTAATTTTCAAAATTTCTCAGTAAAATAGACTAAGTGATAGTATTTCGGCATTCTAAATTGGTATGAAAACTTTCTATCGGCTAGAACAATTTTTGAATGCCCTCATATAACGAAAACTAAAGTTCACACGACAGAAGGGTAGAATTTTCAGTGCATCATGAAAAAAACTTCATGAAGAAAACTGTATCATAATAGTAACTTAACTTGAAATAAATTTTAATTTTAATTTTAAATAAAATAATTAAATGTACCAAATTTGGACTTTCTCAGCCTATTTTTTGGATCCTACCCTAATAAGTATTTTCACGAAAATTGGCCCTTTATAGAGCAGAAAAGTCGAAATTTTAGCATGTAGTGATGAAAATTGACCCACAATGTTTTAGTAATTTCATACAAAAACGAAATCCGCAAAATTTGGACTACCTACACTTATTTTTAAGTTCTGCCTTATGTAAGAATTAGACTTGTACTACATTACGTTGCGTTTTAGGCCCGCCTCTCCATAAATACGCGCTTGAAAAATTTGCCTTTGTATAGATACAAGACATAATTTTTGTGGCTTAAAATATATATAAGAACTACGAAAGACAATGTGGTATAGGGTATATAACAGTCGGACTTGCCCGACTACGATGTTCTTCCTATTTTTTTTTTTTGTTTTGTCGATATTATAAACATATATTTTGGATTTTAAAAGTCGTTTGTCAGGAACGTATATTATATATTGTTAAAAAAAGTATAAAGAAATTAAATTTCGATTGTTGCTAACCTAAAATTCTTGGCAACAAACTCGACAAAACACACTTGACCTGGCCTTTTGCCCATTTTAACGACCCATGAAATGTAAACTTGCAATGGCAATAGAAATCGCAAAAATATGGCAGATAAGTCAAATTCAAATGTTGGATTTTATAATTGAAGGAAAAAAGTTTGCCTTTTTATACCCTACACCATTTGTGCTACAGGGGATATTAAGTTGTATGTAACATGCAGTAGGGCTTAAGAGAAACCCACCTATAATATACCGATCGATTCAGAATCATTATCTGAACTGCTCTAGGCCTGTTTGTCCGTCTTATCTCTGTGCATGTATATTTGTGTTCACGCTATAGGTCATAATTTTTGAAATATTTCGATAAAATTTGGTACGCTGCCGTGTTTTGATTCAAGGGAGAACGGTATTAAAAATGGTACATGCTTGAAAAATATGCTTTTATATAACAACAAGATAAAATTTATGTATTCTATAACAAAAATAGACAATATGGTGGAGCATGTTTTATAATCGGCCTTGCTCGACTATAATGTTCCTGCTTGTTTTCCGGTTTAAAATACATGGACATTAGTTATTTAAAAAACATATACCAATATAAAAAATCTCTTTTCTCGTTAAAATTACTTTACTAGAGTAATAAAGTTTGTTCAATTTTTAATTTTAAAACTTTTTAATAGTCGTTATATAAAACAGTTGCGAAACAGTCGCCTGCCACAGAATCTCAGATAATGTCTAAAAATAGCGAGCGAGTCGTCATTTCATATCGAGTTTGGTAAATACATTTGACAACTCTTCTTAAGCATACTGTTCCGTTTCTTAAGTTATATGCGAACTCTTTTGATGTTTTTCGAAGTTTTCTAAGATTCTCGAACGACGTGTCCTCGTATATGGGCATTCCATGCTTTGACCTGAAAGGCCTATTGTATTCACATTTTCGCATAAAATGCCTAACACCATTTTAAATGAATTTTTGCAGCAAGTTCCCGAAATTATTGGGTTTGCAAAATAATACGACTGTAAGTAGTACCGGGGCTGATGAATAAAATTATAACTCCTTTATTTAGGAGTATTTTCTTTAAGCTGTAGGCAATTGTATAAGATGTTATATTACAGCATGCACAATATCAAAGCTTCGAATAAATGATGTTCTATTCGAAAGAAACGCCATTTGCGGGAAACCTCGCTTTTTAATTGGAAGTATAGTGATCTTTAACGCTTATGCGCGCCGAATAGTGGATCTCTTAGCATATGCAAAGCCGAAGTAACTATGACATCGTGTAAGCGAATCATTAACATCGTTGATAAAACCGAATCCGCAAGGCGTTTCCTCTTCAGGGAATAGGCATAGGCGTGGTGTACTGCGGCTTGTTCAAACCAATTAAACCATCATGAAAGCGTATTACCAGCAATTGTAACAGAAAGTGGGCGTGCAAAAGTTATGGACTCCTGAGTTTTTAGTATCATAGGAAATATTAGAATATAGTTTCGCTTGGAAAGTCGTACCCTCCTCATTATTAAAAGCAGCAATTACTCTTTCCGATTAACTCGGGTTTCAATAGGCAGGTTATTGCTTGGATTCTTAACCTCAAAAGACGAGACGAAATTAGAAAACTACCTGATGGTCTGACGGTTGCAAAATTTTTCTATTTATTTATTTATTTATTTATTTATTTATTTATTCCACTTATACAAGAAACTCAACTAAAACAAAATGGCAGTCGAGTTCAATTGACTCTTAAGTAAATCTTAAAATTAATTAATAATAAAACTTATTATAAGTAAAATAAAACAAATAAGGAGGAAAAAAAAGAAAAAAAAAAAACCATGTACACAACTAGCATAGAGCCACACCCACAACCGATACAGGACCAAATTGCAAGTGAACCCCTAAGCCATCGCAAACATGCATAAGCTTGGCAACCGATAATTGTTAACAACAAATTAATTTTCGACTCATAATGACATATAGGGTTAAGTCAGTTTAAGTACGACATAGGTAAATCGCGCGTATTAAGCAATGTTGCTTTAATGGACTTTAAAGAGTCCGTTAATGAGAATAAATGATAGACATCATTTAGGTTCTTGCAAACAACTCTGAGCGGGTTAAACGGTTCAAAATTATATTTGCATTGACTAAGCTTTATCAACATAAAGTGCCTAGAGAAGCGGTTAGGGACATTAAAGCCTATCTCACGAAGTAATGCTGGCGAGTCAATTGCGCCATTTATTAATTTGATTAAGAATGAAACCCCAAGAACAAATCTACGTTTCTCGAGTAACGGTAAGGATAACAGAAGCAATCTATTTTCATAGGGTGGAAGAGGGGAAATCGGGTCCCAACCCAAATTCCTAAGGGCAAACAGCAAGAATTGCTTTTGCATAGATTCTATTGAATCCACGTAGCACCTATATGAAGGAGACCACACAACAGAGGCATACTCAAGTATAGGTCTAACCAAACACATGTACCGCCTTTTCGTAATATAAGGATCATCAAGCTCTTTGGACCACCTCTTTATAAAACCAAGCGCGGACCTAGCTTTGCTTAACGAGGACTCAATATGCAAATTGAAACGTAACCTATAATCGCATAGAACGCCTAAATCTATGAACGAATCGACGTCTTCCAACCTGTGCGAATCAATGAAGTATTGAGTACTGAACGACTTCCTTCTTAAGAAAGAAAGCTTCTTACATTTATTTAGATTTAGTTTCAGAAGATTGAGAGAGCACCATGCAACCAAATTGTTCAAATCACTTTGAAGATGATGTGAAAACAGTTTCACATCATCAGGGCAAATCATTGATGTATAAATTAAATAAAATAGGTCCTAAGTGGCTACCTTGAGGTACGCCAGACGTCACGGGAAATTCATCCGAGGTAATGTGGTTAAACAAAACCCTGAATGATCTACCATGCAGATAAAAGCTTAACCATTCCACTAAAAAGAGAGGAAAGCCAGAGGTCTGGAGTTTAAATCTAAGTAGTCTATGATTAACCATATCAAACGCTTTGCTAAAGTCAGTGTAAATGACATCAGTGCGAGAACCACTAGAAAAAGCCTTGAAAACATGAGAAGTAAACTCTAACAGATTGGTCACCGTAGATCTACCCTTTCGAAAACCATGCTGGAAAGGAGAAATGTACAATTTCATGGAAAAGGCTATATGCTGAGCCACAATTCGCTCAAACAGTTTAGGTAAGACACTCAACTTGGCAATGCCTCTGTAGTTCTATAAGGAAAGAAGTCTTCCAACACAAAGGGAAAACACCTAAATTCAAAGACTTATTAAAAATCTTTGGGATAACATCACAAAGCTCGCCAGCACAAGATATAAGTACACATGAGGGGAATCCATCAGGTCCAGGCGAACAATTATATTTCAGAGAGCTCAATACTTCAAAAACGTCATTTTCAGATATAACAAAGTTGGGAATTGAAATCGAATTAGAAATCGGATATGGATAGTTTACCGATAAATCAAAATTGGCAGTTGAAAAGTTCTGTCGGTAGTATTCCGCAAAGAGATTTGAGGTTTCAAAATCATCCGAGGACTCGGAGCCATTAAAAGACACAAACGACGGATTTATGGAGATTTTTCTTTTGGAATTAACGAACTTAAAAAAGTATTTAGGGTTAGCAAACAAGGAGGACTTAACAAACTGAAGGTATCTGCAGTAGTATTGGCGGTTGAGGGAATTAAATTTATGCCTTGCAACAGAGTAAGCGAAATAGTCGAAAGAAGAACCACTTTTCGAAAATTTTTTAAGAAGCTTGTTTTTCCTATTCTTGTAGTATTTAATTGTCTTATTAAGCCACGGGAGACACCTGCTTCGAGGACGGGACTGCTTGATCGGAACGGAT
The DNA here is from genome assembly GCF_014805625.2 of Glossina fuscipes. NCBI lineage: Eukaryota > Metazoa > Arthropoda > Insecta > Diptera > Glossinidae > Glossina > Glossina fuscipes. The sequence continues at coordinate 1,204,806 of NW_023998564.1, forward strand.
GCAGAAATAGCTTGATTTAATATATTGTAGAACGACGACAGTAAGCTATCAATGCTTTCCTCTGAGAAATCGAGCACAATATGAGAAAGATGTGATTTTAGTATGGAAACATTGATTTTATGGAAATCATAAAGTTTATATGAAAAATTTGAATTTTGAACGTTATAGAAGTTCAACGAACCAACATACTTGTAATGAAAGGAAACACCCAATGCTGGATGATATGGATGCTCAGGTAAACTAAACGGAAGACAACGATTAACGCAAACCTCAGGAAAATTTGCAAAGCAGAGATCAAGAAATCTACCATTGCAATTAGGGGTACCATGGTATTGAACTAAATTATTATCAAATAATTCATTGAAGAACACAACGGCTTTATCAGATGTTGAGGAAGGAATCAAACAGCCAGAACTATCACTATAAAACCAATTGACTTGAGGCAAATTGAAGTCACCCAACGCAAGGACTACATCGGTAGGTTTAGATTGCTTGGCCACTACACAAATGAGGGCGGCCTGTTTCTTATATACAGAGATATCCGAATTTGGGGGAATATAGGAGCAGGTCACATATAAGTGTTTATTAGGAAATTTCACTCGAATGGCGATAAATTCAACATCGGGAGTAGTTGAAAATTCAAACGAATAGGTGGGGAGTGCCGAAGAAATGGCAATTAAAACACCACCACCATTGCGATACAAACGATCGTTTCTGAAAACTTGAAACGAATTATGGAAAAGTTCCGACGAATGTAGATCCGGCTTTAACCAAGTTTCAGCGAAGACCAAACAGGAAAACTCCGTGCTCACTGAATTTAGGAAGGTAGAACGAATTTTTGAATTTAGGCCCCTCACATTTTGATAAATGAGAGAAAATGAGGCTGAAGAAATATTTAGTTTTTTGGAGGGGAAAGAGCTACTGCATTCGCATTACGGGGTCGGTCCCGAGGGATAAATTCCTTAATTAAGGATCCAACCGGCCACAATGATTTATTTAAAATCAAATCCATATTTTCGGTCGGAACTAGAATTTTAAAAGATGAGATAGCTCTAGATTGAGAAGGACCCAGTTTGAAAATACTCACTGATCTAAACTGAGCTTTAAATTGACAGAAGGGGCTTTCGCTGCCAGATAACCCCTTATGTTTTCAACAGATGTATCTGGTGCCAGTCTTGACACAAATATTGCCTTTCTGGGAGGAACTGCCTTCAAGCATATGTCATCAGTACTGGGAGCAGCAGGGTTAACGGATGGGGAGTTATGAGTTTGGGGAAAATATAGAGGGGGTAACCACACTTGCACGAGCAGCTTGTGCGACCTGCTCAGTTTGGCGACCAGCATTTACACTCGAACAGCGAGGAGGAGAGGACGATTTACTATTACCCTTATTAGTTTTGGGCGATGACGCCTGAGAAGATTGAGTGACATCTATGGGAGGAGATACCCTTGGCACTTCAGCATAGCTCAAGCCAGAAGGACTTCTCGGCCTATTTGTAACATTTATGTTACCAACCGACTCAGCCGTAGCAGAAACGCAAACATTATTTGTGGCCTTTAGGGAATCGCTAACTTGCACCGTCGAAACGGACTTAGGAGGTGACGAACCACACGCTACGCTACGCGTTGAGACTTTGTTAGCTGGAGAGGAAGATGACTGCGCAATATACCGACATTCATCGAATCTAGTCTTGATTAATTCAAACTTCTCCCACAAAGAGCCGACATTTCTGAGAAACAATTTCTCGTCTCCGTGAAGAGCTTGTAAGTCCTTGACTACTTCTTGAGTCTTTTCGAATACATGTTCTGTCAAATGGATATTAGATTTTGTATCCTCATGGCTAGAAAATTTAAATCTGCCGATTATTTTAAAATAACATTGCTAAGAAAAATGGAATATCCATCCATTCTCTTAGCTTAAAAAAGACTGCATTGCCTTTTGATGGCCACTTGCGAAACATCATTTTGTTGAAGGTTTTATTGAAGTCTTGACGATGTCTATCTTCTATGATATATTGTTTATTCTGTTTCTCTTTACAATAATAACAACGTTAGCTTAGCCTAATAAGAGCTCTTCAGAATATGATTTTATATGTATTTCGAATTTTTTCCTTAAATTAAATTTAAGTTAAAAGAATTTGTATTTACGCTTGTAAAGTGAAGTACGGCAATGTTCTTGCTTTGCCAATATAAATTTTTTTTAAGTTTTTAATTCTCCTCCCTCGTTTACAAACCCACAACTAAATCGCTTAACAAACTGAATTTAATTAATATCACTAATAATATATAAATATAAATAATAAAGTATTCATATAAATTCCATTGTGATATTATTGCCTTTGCACCATAATTTTATAAAGTTTCTCAAGGTAAAACACTTGAAAATATTATTGAACCATATTTTGTTGTTACTGGTGTTGGCTTTCAAATGAACGCTTTATTCCTATACGTTAACTACTAGCACCATTTGTTTTTTTTTTACTCAAATTAATATTAAATTATTCCAAAAAAACGAAAAAAAAGTAATATTTATCAGAGATCCGAAAATAAAAAAACCTGCGAACTTGCAGCACCAACAAAACAAAAACAACAAATAAATATTATACAAAATATAAACTGAAAACTTTTATGTACCAGACGTGTGCATTAAATTTTATGTTAAATAAATGTGTTTACTCAATTTTATGGGATGTGAGGTTTTTGTGTGTGCGTGTATGTATGCGTTTGTTTGTGTTTTTATATTACGTATTTTAAATAATTGTGTTACTTTAATAAATCGTTTGTAAGAACGTTTGGCAGTGGCAGTTGATCGATTACTTTAAAGTTTTTCGAAAATTGTAACAACAACACAACAGACCACAATAACATCTGTGTACAGCTCAAATAAAAACAATTGTAAGACAGACGTTTAAAGGCTAAAATATTGTTTCTAAAGATTACTTTTTTTCCCAGTTTCACTACGACATGTTCTTTATATTAAAAATATGCGGCGCATTTAAGCGCACCTGTCAATAAATAGATCCGCAAAGAATTTATCAAAAATAATAATAATAATATCAATGGCAACAATGTACAGGCTTTTACCCTACAGTGGATAATTAAGACTCGACATATCCTGCGCAGCTAATGAAGTCAATGAATCTAAAAGAAAATTTATTTATAATATATATAATATTGTAGAAATGATGAAAAACCTATTAACTGATTACAAGTTTGCCTCTCAAATCAATGCCGAAGGGGTGTTCATAACTCGTATCGACTGCACGACATTTCAAATATTTAGAGCAAACATTAAAAAAGTTATGTTCGTCTCGAAACGAACCTCCTCGCTGTAACCTCAAAAATTTGTTTTTCTCTTGAATAACAATAAATTTACATGATTAAATTTCTCTTAAGGTTTTAAGCAATAACCAATACTAACTAAAAGCCAGAAATGGTTTGTTAAAAGTTAGGCTATAGGAAGCTTGCCAAATTTTATATAAATTGTTGGCCACTATCAGATTTGGAACGCCCCTAAAAACGTCCGTCTGTTAGTGTGTCCAACCGTGTAGTATCTATGGTAAACCCCTACAAACTTACTCCTACAAACCTACAAACTTACAAAAGAATTTGGAATGACCTAAACTTTTCAAAGGATACGTCTATAACGACCGCAGGCCTAATCGACAATAATTTTATTTGATCCGTATTATTTTCTTTTTTTTTTTTGTCTTTTTTAGTTTAATTTCAATTTCTGTTTAATAAGAAAAATTTATGATCTGCTCAAAATGTACTAACGTATTTGTAATCTGTTTTTTAATTTCTTCTACAAAAAAGTTACAAAAAGCCACATCATCAATTTGACATTTATTTGTGATTGCGTTGCGACTTGTGAAGCGCCTATGATGTTGCTGAGAACGCAGTTACTAGCCATAGATAATTCTGGTGTAATATTGTTTAAGTGAATGACCTTAAAATGGCCTTGACTTTATCTTCGCACATATTTAACTTCGAATTTTCATGCTCAAATATTTTACGATCAGCTTTACCAATGTTAACATCATTCAAATACTAGTGCGAAATAAGATCTTAATCTGCCGATTAAGTTTTCTGCAGTATTACAAGTAGCTAAAAAGATATTATAAAAAAGACATTTAAAGTCATAAATGAAAAAATATAAAGATTGCATAGATAATGCAAAAATATAAAAGAGAGAACGAATTAAATCTTCCATCCAATTATAAGGATGACGAGAGATAAAACCATTCTTTTATGTACACTTATGTATACTAATAAAAGTCTGGTGTAATGGAAAAAATGAAGAGAACGAACAAAATATGAACAAATAATATCGAATGTTATTTAACGGCGTTTAATATGGCAACGGCGTCAAAATTTAAAATAAAATAAAAAACTTTAATAAGATTTTGTTGCTGCTGAGGTAGAGTAAACAAAGATTTACTTTAACATTCATGGATCTTCGATTAATATATGTTTGTTAAGCAGACCTTAACTTATGAGTAAAATAGGTCTTATTGTCTAAATGCTGAGATTTTAAGAGATAAAGAAACTAAGAAACTATCCTAAGTTATAAAGAGAAGAGTAACTTTTTATACAATTTACTTTTTCTTAGTCAACTATACCAAATTGTAAACCGATTCTTTTAACCAAGATGAATTTGTATTTTTTCCTCCTTTTGTTTGTTATATTTGATAATGGCTGCTGTTGTACACGCTTCATAAACTGCTTCGACCAAGTTAATGATATGTGTACAAAAATCCATAAAAACGTTATACGACAATTTTAAGGAGAACAAATCTTCTTTACAACATAGAATATATCTTGACTTTTTTTTAAACACACAATTAGTTTTATAGTTAAATTATAAATCTTCACAACAGTAATTTTCCTCTAAGATGAAGTAAAAACTATGGAGATTAAATATGCGAATTAAACTGTATCCTTTGGTATGATTTGTTTGCCTTTGCTTTTCATAAAAGAAAAGATAGTAAGTTTTTTCCCTGCCTGTCTATAGTTATATAAGCTGTTGGCATAAACATTTTAAGGGTAAACTTTCATATGTATTATAAACAAGTAAAAATACTATACTGGCCCGTGGCCCAGATTATTTCCATAAACACTTTTGAAGATAAGTATATGGGCAAATCACGCCAGCTTACCAAATTTCCTCAAAATATCCCAAAAATTTCGGCATGTGGATTGACCCAAATAACAACACATTATAGTCGGGCTAGATCAATTATTAAATACCCTACATAACTTTGTCTAACACAATTCTTACTTATGTCGTAAAACACAAAAATTGTACTGCAAATGAATCGAAAGCTAACTGTACGTCGGCAGACAAGAAATTAAATCCATTTAAATTGACATTTTCCAAGGTCATCTCGGACTCCTTTCTCAACTTGTGCGTACAATGCTTTACTTTTAATATAATGCGGAGCTACTTAAAGAAAAAAAATAAAACTGTTATACATTTTATTATGTTTTCCAGTATGAGGCGAGAATAATTAAATCACTAATTAGTAAATTGCGTTAAACAGCTGATAGAAGCAAGTTAAGTTTACTTTATAGGCCACGAACATACAAGCTTTAGTTAAAGATATGATCAATCAAATGAAGAGACGACGGTATACAGTGTGATAAACGTAAACGCAATCTTTAAACTTTATTCAAACCGCAAAAAAATCGTTTGGCATGAGTTGGCGCCGTATTAGAGATAAATACACACAAAAACAAAAACAAATTAACCATGCAATCATGAACACGTCAACATAGCTAGATAGCATGTGAATCAGATATGCATGCTTATAGAATAAACGTATGTTCATATGCTTGTATATATATATATGTATCTATATTTTAAAGCTTATATATAAACAGCGTAAAATAATTGCATTTTTTATACGAACCTGTATTAGAAAAAGCTTGAGCGAAGAGAGCATGAAAAGCTGAATATGAGAAAAATCCAAAGGCGATTAAATAAGAGCCAAATAAAAACATCTACACACAGTGAAGTAACGCAACAGTCTGTTAGTTGGTGAAAAAAAAAAAAACAAATAAATATATATATACATATATATATACATATACGTTAGTGCTAATACACTTTAACTGATTGAGAGGCTGCTGCTTAGTTAAATAGCTGCCGGTGGAAAAGTTGAGTGCCATTGGAAGGCTTGGTGAAAGAATTAGTCGGTCGTCAGTCTGACCAACTGCGCCATCTGCGGCACCTGTGTAGCCGCAATAACAAGCGTTTGTCTACTTATAAGTCGCCAGCCAGTCAGACGGCCGTTGGGCTTTACATGCCTTTACATATCTTACTCTTAACGCTTCAGTCAATTAACCCTTTGGTTTGTTTGCACTCATTCTCTACTTGCTTGAAGTGGTATATTAACGCTTTTTTTCGTGTTTGCCAGAAAGCACAATATTGCACAAGCGATGTAGTTTGAAGTTCTTCTATTTGCCTCCATAGGACCTAAAAGTTTTTTTAGAGATTCTTCAGAGACATGCTCGAAGAATAAGAGTCACAAATAATCAAATTTTATTATTAGCTTCTTGTCTATGCACTAAAAGTTAACTGCTAACGAGTTATTGAGCTATAGGACACCATTTAGACACTACGTCAACAAATACGGGGAGTTAACGAAAGGTCACTTCCTCGGGCTTTAAGGTTTTTGTTTTTATGTGACAAATCATTCGGAGATGTCCCCTGTTTACATAATATAATCAACAGATAGCACTGGCGACAGTGATAGGAAATGCCCCTTTGTCGATCGAGCACCCAATATAGGTACAATCTCGCACCAATCATGATTTAAATATCGTTTAGGGCAATGAGGAGCAGTCAGGGACTGCTATTATTCTATTATGGACAGATATTATGGATCGAAAAGAAGTGGTTTTTTTTTCTACTAATTAAAGAGTCACCGGGTTCCATAACGACAACTTTCCAAAAAAATTCTACGGTTAGTCAGACACGTACCTCTTAACTTGGTTTCTATTTTCAATTACGTAAAAACTATTCTTTTTCCTTTTATCTAATTAAAGGAAATTTTTAAATCAGTTCACTTGCTTGGAATAAAAGTGGACACAAGCTCGATTTAATCGTAGTACCTTTAGCCACAAGTTCGACATCCACATCATCGTTTGACCCACCATTTGTCCCATGGGCAATTCACAGACGATTATATCTAAAAGAAATACACGTCCTTTACCCTTATAAAAAGAAACGGACGGACGAATCTTCTTATCGGATGGGAAGATTCTGTAAACTACCCTTCCTACGATCTCCTTCGACCCATGATTTGCTAAAAGAAACCCCGATATTTGTCCGAAGTCAACCAACTTTTCCAACTTCGCTTCTTGGCCAATGAAAATTTTTCAGAATTTTTTGATTTTTTCTTTTCGGGTTCCACTGCGTTTCGAATCATCATCGTTCATATAGCTGGTTTAAAAATCAGAGAACTATCGGAAAATTGTCATTCTTTAAGATCACGCTGAGCTTTAACACGTTTTGTCAAATCAAAAGACAATTTTTCCAATTAACAGACAAACTTGAGATTTTTTACTGTTTTGGGACTAACAATAGCAGTCTCGCGAAGATTACGATAACTACTAAACGAATAATCGAACAACTGCCATTTGAGGATTGGGACTCAGGAATTTTTTTCTTTTTTCAGAGGCGACACAGTGCCAAATCTATGATTGATCTATGTGTTCCGTTCTCTTTTTAAAAGATATATAAACAAACGTAGGACAACAGCACATTCAATTCGTACTGAACATAATCACTTTCCTAACATGTTCTTTGCTGATGTTTGCATCTACTACCAAAAACTAATCATTGAAATGAGCTTTTCTAGCTTTTTACGTAGTCATCATATATTAACTGGAAATGTAGACATGGTCCAGATAATTGCTTGTTTACAATAGCAATCAAAAGTGTGCGCACCTCAAAGCGAATTTTCACCACCACCGCAACCAAAAAAATAAAAATCAAATAATCTTTTGTATTCGTAAACCGTTTGTGACTATTTTCATTGCAAATTTTACCTATGATACAATAAATATATTCTAAATCTGTATCTGCGATGTTATTCTGGGAATGTTATTGTCAGGACTTGATTCTTATTTTACCCGGCTTTTAGTTTGTAACAATTGACTTGTGATATTGAAGTAGACTCCTCTAAATCGATTTAAGCATGTCAATAGGTTTAGTTGGCTTCATAGGCTTTGGTACACGCCAGTGAGCCTTATTGGCCCAACGTTGAGCCCTAAGGAAAATAGTTTGTATCGAAACGCTTTTACGACTGTTATCTACATAAGGCCTTATTTTGAAGAAGCACTTAATGACAAAAATTTTAAATTTTCAAAATTTCGAGACAAAAATCGCTAATAATAATATTTCAGCATACCATATTTATGTGAAAAGCACAGGCCAATTTTTTGAACCACCTCCCGTTTCTACGAAAAACAAGCGGTTATGTAAATGTTCACTTTTGATTATTTTATGGCGACGACTAGTCTAATGACAATCTAAATTAAAAGTTAATTCTAGAAAATTTGGATGACGGAGGTAAATTTTTTCAATCACTTCCCAAATAAGAGCTCGCGTGAACAGAATGCTTTTACAATGAAAAGAAACATAACTGTTGTTTTGTTTTGTGATGAGAAAAAATTATATGAACAAAAGCCAACGCGGCTTCGCTCATATTTTTCGTTTGAAAAATGGAGGTATTCTCAGTTTGTGGTTAATGTGTCCTTCGAGCGACTTGGCGTATTTTCCTGGCCTCACTTTTGCTAGGTAAATGTTTATAGCAATCATTACACAGACGGACAAGAATATATATACTGTGAAGGGTGCCGAATGCTTTTGAGCTTTGGCAACGTATTGACTAAGTGAATACACCCCTCATATCTCGGTGATGGGTACAACAAGTAACTATAGTGGGCCCTACAGTAAGTTATTCATATGATGACTTTTCAAAACAACACGTTATATGGGAAATGATCGAAAACAATTTCAACAGCGTTTGTTCGTGTGAAAGCACGTGAGTGCACCAAATTTCACTAAAGTATATCAAAAGTTATGTAAGCTGTACACAAAAAGACAAGAGGCACTGATAAGCTTGAACGAAGAAAACGATTCTGAATCGATCGATATAATGACAAATGGATTCATCTGATGTCCTTCTGAGCATACACATATACAAACTTAATACAGACTTGTACCACATATAGTATATTAATAACACAAAATTAGCAGAATTGTGATTTATAATACAATTAAAAGTTTATTACATTTCAGTTGTAAACAATGAAAATTGTAATTGCGCAGCAACACGCTCATTTATAGAACTGTCATCGCAAATTGTAAACATTAATATGAATTCTACAAAGACAACACAACTTTGAGTAAAATTGTGAATCATAATAAACCCGTAAGCCTTCCTTGGGTTAAAAATGCGAAGCATTTTTTTTTTTTTTGGATAGAATTTGTGTTTCGAGTTTTATGATCCTACCAACATGCAGTAGGACACAGAGGAACAAAATCTCCAAATGATCACGACTATTTATTTAATAATGATTATGGCCCAATTTCTGTCTGCTACAAAGGCAATCACGAATTTAATATGTGATTGTATATGTTTTGTTTGTCGACGTCTATTGGTGGAAATATTAAAGTAATATGAAGCATCAACGTACGCAGAGGTTAAATTCGATGATTTTGGCCTTTTTTTTACATAACAGTTTTCCATTTAGTACGATTGAGTTAGTCAGTGTGTACAGACGCTAATCATGGATCGCTCAAGACTGCATTTTCCATATTCATCAGTTTAATTGTTTGATTTGAAAAAATCCCCTACCGAGGCCCACAAAACGTTATCAGAAATTTATCGTGATGCTACTCCATCGTACTTCAATTGTCGGTTCTAGTTTCAAACGTCTAATCTGATATCAATGGCAAAGCGCGGTCGGGAGGTTTAAAAAAGTTCGAAGACAATAAACTGGAAGACTTATTGGACAAAACCCATCAAAATCTCATAAAACTTTCCAACAGCTTAGCAGTTGACGAAATAACTTTTTTCTTGACGTTTACGTTGGGACGTTGGGACAAATGCAAAAGAAGGGAAAATGGCTACCATATGAATTGACTGAAAATCCCATTTCTAACCATTTCAGCATCACGGTTTCATTACTTGCCAGTCAAAAAAGAAAGAATTTTCTGTAGCAATGAAAAATGGGCCTACTATGACATTCCCAACAGCCAAAAGTCATGAATTAGTCCAGGAGAGCCATCCTCATCCACGCTGGGGCGGAATACGCACAGCCATTGTTTTTGTGCATATGGCGGGATCAGAAAAGTGTAGTGAATTACGAGATGCTCTCTTATTGCAAATCTCTACGGACGACGCATTGTTGCAAAAAAGACCAACAATCGCGACTAAAAGACACAAAGTTATCCTCTGGCATGACAACGTCGCCGGGCGTTTTGAACAATACACTGTTGCTGATCGGATGGGAAGTTCTGAAGAAGAGTACGAAAAAGATTGTGCCGATGTATGCAATACTTGGGTTAGCACCTTAGCACGCGGTTTTAAATTGCTGGAGAAGTGGGGAAATGGGTAGACGATCGCCACGTCGCCAGAAAGACGGAAAAAAGCTTTAGAAATTAATGGAAAATATTTAAATTTTTCTTAATAAATGCTTTTTTTAACGAAAAAATGATCAAAGTAAGCACACATATTGCGGTTAAATGGTAATAATCTTCTGTTCCATTGCCCTCGTTATTAGCCTTAATATAAGAAAATCTTGGCATATAAACGACATAAAAAATTGCGAAAAAGAGAAACAAAGGTCGACCGAACAACAAGCAGTAGGCGATTAAATTGTATTTTAATAGATTATTTCATAAAACATAATATTTTTTATGAGACAATGTTCGAGTTAGCTTAGGATTCAATTGAATTGTGACTGCTGTCGATGTTAGTAAATATTTTTATTTTAAGCAGGCTTCCAATTACAACATTTATCTGCATAGTTAGAAAGCATACATATGCGCACACGGTCTTAAAAAAAAGAAAACGATTGCGTTATATTACATTTCAAATCCCAATAACATAATTGTAAAAAAAGGCATAAAGTATGCGTTGGCAAGCAATGTTTACAATTTACGCTCTCCTTTCGTCTTTATTGCATCGCATTAGGTTTCTGCGAGCAGTTTTAATGATACATACTATTCAAGAGGGTTACAATGAAATGAAAAAAAAAGAAAGTTATCACTCCATGCGCCCATTACAACCATCAATTGCCTTAGGTGCGAGTAAACGTTAGTTCTCTCAACTTTACAACTTTGATTCTTTCTATTCTTTTTTATTTGCCAAACGTATTAACATGATGCTAACGGGACATAATACTGTTTCCGAGCTCTTACCGAAATCGCAATACCTGTGTTAACTTCCATAATCTACGGTTTTTCCTACATAATTTACTATTAATCCTCGGTAATGAAATTCTTCAAAATTAGTCCGATTTTACGACGTTCAATATCTCACACGGGAGTTCACATGTGATGTCTAAATACTAAACATCTTGTTATAGGTTGCCTTAAATAAATGGTTAACTTCTGATAAAATTTTGCTCCGTTTCAAGATAATAAATTGCGATCGTCTCCATCTTTTCAAAGATCAACGATTGGTCAGTCAGAGCCCGCTGCATGTTTACAATGTGCACAGTTTTGGAATATTTTTAAACACCAATTATTTTCGATTGATTAAATCAATATCTTAGAGCATTATTTTTATTATTATTCTTTTTTTTTGTTGGCTTATCAACTCTCACTTTTTAATATAATGTGAGTTTTTTAAAAATCTCTTTCCCAAACTTAACCCATATTGCGGTCGTATAAATTACAAGCGCAAACGATTTGATCCAATTTATGTGTACACTGTAAGAGCAACAAAATTAGTTTTGCAAAGTTGCCTAAATCAAGCCTTTAAGCATGATAGCTTTTCTTAGGCAGTGAATGATCGATGAGTCATGAATTGCAACTGTTGTTAAATACTTTTTTATGAATAATAAAAACTAATAATAAATTTACTGAAACTTGTATGAAATTAAATGTAATCAGACGAATTCATAAATCGAGACATACAAGCGCAGTCAGACATAATAAATACCTATGTAAAAGTGTGAGAAAAAATAAGTAAAAAAAAGTTAAAAAAAAAAATGTGTTCGTGTCTTAAGCCGAATTTTTAGAACGTGCTTTCAAAATGAAATATAATAATCTGTTTTATATTATTGTTGCGATTGGACAGCGGGTGGACTTGCGGGTGGGCTTCTATCTACATACGTCAGACTTTGATAAAAATTCGAGTGTTATTCCGCTTTTTGTATTATCTATAGATTTTATTTGCATATACATATAAATTCACGAATAGGCAGACAGAAATAGACAGACAAAAAGACAACGGCGGAGCAGGTGAAGGGGACAAACGGACCAGAAACGAGCGTCGGGTAAATATTAGCAGATCGACAGAGCGAAAGTGAATGTAAACGTAAGTTGACGAGATGAACGTAAGATGACTATCAACAATTTACCAGATGGACAGCAAGAAAACAGATGTAAGCTCGTGCGTAGGCGCACAGCAGGTGCTTAAACAGACAAAGCGGACGGGCATCCATAGGGTCACATAAGCAGTGACGCAAATAAATGTGGTTACAAAACATTTTGCACTTTGCGACCTTTTCATTACGCACTTCTTAAGGTGGCAAACAAAATGATCAATTTAATGTAACCTCATCCTTCACACTTGGTTACGAGAAATCGAAGCACATTTATTGCACAAACATAAGACGAGCGTATATGTATATCATTACATATGCATGTGCCTGTATTTGAACACTTTATACGTTTATGCCACCCAGCTGCTGTTACATGTGTGACGCACTCTTAACTTGGTTTACTGCTCTGAAATATTTAACCATACGTACAAATTAAGTAACATTTATAATGACTTTGAGGTAATCTAAGCATAAACTCGATATAAATAAATACGTGCATTGCAGAATTACGTATGTGCATGCTTACCCGTTTATGTGCCTATTAACTGAAATCGTCGACAACGCATAAGCTCTGTGACATCAACTTTAAGGCATATTTAATAAGATTTATGCAAATAATGGCTAATTTGCACAAATCCACTGATTAAACAACTTTTTGTTGTTATTCTTATTACTATTGACTCAATTTATGCTAAGCTCATTAACAAAAATAAAAGAAGAAAAACAACAACAAATACAAGAAAAACGTGAAGTTTTTGTAAAGGCTATTTATTACTTGTTTCTTCATTATCTGGACGCGAGCAGAAATATAGTAAAAAGTGATATTTTGGCATATGTGCGACAACAGCCTTTTCAAGTCCGGCCAAGACGTTTAATTTTCTAATAAGTGAATTGGTTTAACGTTAAAAGTTGTAGAAGAGTGTAGATCTTATTTTTATATAGTTGTTATGCCCTACACCATTTATTGTACAGGAAATGTTAACCATGAAGACTTCACATACCCTCACCTCTTATTACACCGATCGATTAAGAACCAATTTCTGAATTGATTTAAGCGTGCCTTTCCGCCTGTCCGTCTTGCTTTTTAACGTTCAAATAATATTGTTTCGACGTTTAAAATTGGTATGAAAAATTTGGTTCGGCTGAGTAATTTTTTAAATTCCTTCCTCTATAACCGTTTATACGAAGGCTGAATTTTCATATGGTAAGTTTCAATATTTCATGATGAAAATTTTTTCATAATAGTAAACTGACAAGGGAATCAACCATATGGAATTTGGACCACGTAGATCTATTTTTTGGATACCACCGCATATAAGGATACTCCACGAAGAAAAACTCTTATATGCCAAAAAGGCTTACTTGTCAATGTTTTGAGATAAAAATTTGTTCATGGTAGTAATTTGACTTAAAATTTAGGTGGACCAAATATGGACCACATCGATCTATTTCTTGGATCCCACTCCATTTAGGTTTGCTTATAAACAGTAAATCGTTGAGGAAACGGTTAACTTTTAATATTTTATGATGAAAATTAGTCCATAGTATCAATTTAGCAAAAAAAATTAAGTGGAGGGGATTTGGACCGCATTGATCAATTTTTTAAACCACAAGTTCTGTAAAGGTTATCATGAAAAGCAAGCCATTATATGAAGAGAAAGTCTAATTTATAACTTTTTATGGCGGAAAGGGAAAAATAAAATTTTTCGAAAGTAAAGTTTTTCTAAATTTGGATCACCTCGTGCGGGCTTTCATATAAATTATGTCTTCGCAGGGAAAGAGCGAATAACTGTACTAGACGAAATACTGTAGGGTATCCAACGGTCGGACTTGCCCGACTATATTCTTCTTACTTCTTTGTATTAGAAAGGTGAAACATATAGTTTTTTGCACAAAAAAAAAGGAAAACTTGAAAATAATAAAATATTTTAATAATAAATTCGGAAAGCCTTTCATATATAAAGTTATGCAAAGCATACGGTATTCAACAAATATATTCTTTCTATTATTCTTCTTTTAGAATGGCTTCGTGAAATGCGATCAAAAAATGTGCCCATCCATTGATGATTGCTACCTGTTAGAGAAGAAAACCTCAGATACTTGTTGCAGCAAATGTAAAGGTATGCGCATAGCAATTCTTAGAATCGAAAGTAATTTTTACGTGCTTGCAAACACCAAAAATAAACAAAGAAAACTTTTCAGATTGTATATATCGTGGTGTTCCATATATAAGCGGTTCTGAATGGTCTGATCCAGATGATCCTTGCCGCACTTATAAATGCGTTGGCAGCGTTATTACCGAAACAATCATGAAATGTTATACGCAATGCGATGACAATCAGTTAACAAAACCAAAACCAGGCGAATGCTGTCCAACGTGTCAAAGTAAGTAAGTTGCTTGCATATGGGTCTGTTAACGGTGTTGCCGTGAATATGACAGAACGTGGACTGCAGATGTGACAAATTCATCTTCAAATCTGTCCCTGATACTTATTTTATGCAATATAGATTGATTTAAGAAAGCGTATTGATAGAAATCGGTTTGCGATTTTCTCAAATTACGCACGATTCCAATAAAAGCATTCTCGACTTTCTTTAATCTTGTCGAAACAGATGTACACGATTTTAACTATAATTGAACTCATTTTTATTCTGAACCCAGATATTAAGGCTATGGACTTCAAGTTTGGCAAAGCGAGCCCAGTCGATTAACGGACATGTCTATAATTTCACATAAACTGCTTTCCAAATTCTTTGCTCATTATTTACAGTCAACAATAGATGCGTGCTCAAAATTTCACATGCATTCTACAAATATGAAGACATTTATGCAACGTAAATATTTAGTTTTTCTATTTTTTTCAGTCTTTTTTGGGTAAATTTTGGTAGGTATAGTAAGTAGATTCTATCACAGACAAATATAACTTTTTTAGTTGTTTCATTTGACATTAATTAATTAAACATCTCTCGTTTTACAAGGCTTCAGTTTACACGATCTTTTGAAGAACATATTTAGTAAAAAAATCAAAAGAGAAGTGTATTTTAGTATATGTGTTTGTGATGGACTCTGGCACTGATTGCTGTATCAATTACAAATTTTTTCATTACAGTGAAAAAGTTTATGCTGTGTCACATTGTGCAACTTTACATATTTCAAAATATGATAAAATGGGTCAATAATCTTTAAATAATGCCTAAGTAGAAAAAATAAAATGAAAAAGAAATAAATAATAATGAGTAACAAAACATGAAACTTGAAACTTATTAAGCCGTTCGTACAAAAAAATTATTCATGATTCATCATGTTAAGCAAACTTAAATGTATTTTAGCTTCTAATTATTTGACCAAAAAGAAATAATGCTTACAAAGCCAAAAAAATATATTTATTACACGATTGCAATAATGACTTTAAAATCGTGTTCTTCTCCTATTTAAAGGCTGTAAGATTAACGGGCAATATGTGCAAGAAGGTCAAACGGTTGTGGCTTCAATCGATGATCGTTGTTTAGTTTGTCAGTGTACCGGTAGCCAATTGAAATGTGTGAAGAAGACTTGTCCTGTCTTACAATGTCCAATTACTAGGCAGAAACTGCATCCCAACGAATGTTGTCCACGTTGCACGGAGCAAAGAGAATTTATGCCATTACCAGGTATGTAAAAAAAAATAAATTCTATAAAAGCTTTTTTTCTATTTTTTCTATTCTTTCCCATTTGTTCCATTCTTCTCTTCCAAATATCAGGAAAATGCTTTTTTAACAATAAAATCTTTTACGATAAAATTGGTTTTAATCCGGACCGTTGTACAAATTGTACTTGCCTTAATGGTACAAGTATTTGCAAGCGCAAGACTTGTCCCATACTGGAATGCTCACCCGAATACCAAGAAATGGACGGTTGTTGCCCGCGTTGTCTTACCTCTGAAGTGCGCAGTGAGTGCATTTACCTTGGGAAAACGTATCAGACAAATGAAACTTGGAACATAAGTCCATGTCGTTCGTGTCGTTGCATTGGTGGTGGTATACAGTGTTCGGAAATGATGTGCCCCCCTGTAAAGTGTAGTTTAAATGAAGAGCTTAAGATACCTAATGGAGAATGTTGCCCTCAATGCATTGAAACAGCCGGTACTTGCACCGTCTTCGGAGATCCACATTTTAGAACTTTCGATGGCAAATTCTATAGTTTTCAAGGCTCGTGTAAGTATTTACTGGCAGCGGATTGTCGAGATCATACATTTTCCATACGGCTAACTAATGACGGCCGAACGACTAATCGTTCTTCGTGGGCTAAAACAGTTACTCTTAAATTAAAAGGTTTGCGAGTGAATTTGGGACAAAAGTTACGCGTTAAAATTAATGGCAGCCGGACTCCTTTGCCCTATAGTCAAGGAGTGGTGACAAATTTGGAACGGATTAACAATAGCATTATGCTGAAGACTGAGCTAGGATTGAATGTTGAATGGGACGGTAATAACTTCTTACAAATTATTGTACCTTCCAGTTATAAAAGACGTCTGTGTGGCCTATGTGGCAATTACAATGGACTAGTGCGTGACGACCTTACTAGTAGAGACGGTGTCAATCATTCCGATCAGGAGGTTTGGCGTTTCGCCAATTCTTGGAAAGTCGGTGGCCCCAAATCGTGTTCACGTCGTTTAGAAAATATCGCTGCGCAGCCGACATGCAAGCAACGCAAATCGAATGCCTTTTGCAAACCATTGCGCGAATCTGCATTATTCGGTAACTGTGATAGTAGCCTTAATCCGATTAATTTTATCGATTCATGCAAAATGGATGTTTGTGAATGCCCAACCGGGATGTGTCATTGTGACAGTTTTGCTGCCTATGCTCACGAGTGCCAACGTCTCGGTGTAAATGTGCCTGACTGGCGCACTGTCACCAATTGCCCTTTTGGAGTGTGGAAACGGAATCTTACCACAACTATAAGTTCACTCAAACATAATCCATATTATGGTGACTTAAGTTTTTTAGAACAACCAACAAACTATCGCCAGTCGCACGGTTCCCATCGCAAACAGAGTCATAAACGCAAACAGAAACATCAACAGCATCACGATAATCAATTGCTGCAGCGGGACTTTATAAATAAACATGTGCCCAAGAATCTTTTGATCTCAAAGTCTCCAGATCGTACGCCACCGCCATTGCATTAAATTAGCAGTAAATGCAGTTTTCGTTGCTCATAACACTTTTCCTTCTTCGCCCAAATATTAACGGTTTTGTAAACTACTTTCAACGTAGCTGTAGCACAATTAAAAAAAAAACGATTAATTTTTTAATCGTTCATGTATTTCTTTCTTATTATAATTAACTATTAATTATTTTAATATTTTGTTACGAGAGCATATTGCTTTTGTTTATTGTATAATTTTCTTTTTTTCACTTGTATTTAGTTTAAAATATTTTAAGGTTCATTTATTTAACTAAGACGTACATACCTTTTAAATTTCATTCATTTGGGTATTTTCTGAGAATTTCTTAAAAAGCTTAAAACCGGCTGGCTGGTTGAAAAAGATGAATAGCTTTTACAACTCTCTTCTCATTTACATACATTCTCATGCACATCCCATTTATCGTTAAACAAGTTTTAAGCTTAAGACAACATTTTACTAAAGTTTGATGCAAACCCTTACTCTTCAACTAGACGTAAAAAAAGAAGAAAAAATTTACAGTTATCTTGAGGATCAAAAATTCGGAATTGCCGAATGCAATCAATTACTTCAGGCAATTAAAAGAACGTTGCTCACATTGGAATACACACCTTCTGCTGCCGTAGTGTCAGGAGAACCACAAACTAAAAAGAAAGTGAGGGGAATAGAAGGACCAGTAAACAAGCATATTGTACAAGAATGAATTTATTTTTTGTTTACTTCCAAAATAGACTTATCTTTCGTCTTAAACAACAAGCAAGCGTTGATCACTCTCTAAGTCATTCCCATTAAATTATTCGCTATCTACCGTCACATATACATGTATATATAATACAATTCAACGCAACATATATGTGACAGATCAGTGCGCTAGTTTAGAAAAGTGTTTATTTTACTTTTTTGGAATGCTTAAAATACGCATACGTAAAAAGCCTTTTCAATACTTTGCATAATCACGAAGAAAACCATGGGCTGTGATGAATGTTTTCCCTATCCAAAAAATGGATTTCTACAAAATCTAGGCCTGAATGAATCGAAAATTACTCATCAACTATCTTTATGGGATTAAAGTAGTGAGCATATATCGTAAAACCTATTCCATGTGTCGCATAATAAAAGAAAAATCAGCGGGTTACTGATCCTACTGAAAGTGGAATTTCTACAAAATCTAGGACTGACTCGTCGATCATCTTTATGGGATTAAGGAACTAACTTCCTCTCTAATCTGAAAGACGTTCTTGCACAGACTCAAGTCTACACGCTGTAGACCTCAGCAAAGCTTACGAAGACAATTTTAAAGAAAACATTCCAAACTCTATTCATTCTCTGGGAATCCAGGAAGAGACTCGTTAACTAATATTTTCCATAAACGATGTAGTCTGCCAATAGCCCTGTTAGCATCTCTTTATTGGATTACATTGATAATCATTAGGGATTTGATCCATATTCTCTCAACTGCTAGCTTTTATAACATGTTTTATGAATAACGCTGCGCGACGGTACAATCGATATATAAGGCTTGTCAATATTCAGCATATCCGCAATAAAGCTATTAAGCCAACGTTAACACTTAACACGTTCACTATAAATGCCACATGTTCACTATTTTGTTAATATTGGTTTAATCTTTTCATTGACGGATACGAGAAATGTGGAAGTGAGCGTACGTACTAAAGCTGCCAATAAGAAATATTTAGTAGATTGCTACACATTTATATTCGCATGAGGTACTCAATGGTCGTGGGTCAAATCTCAAGTGCGGTAAAGTTTTTAATACTGATGAGTATGCGATCTAAATTGCACGGCAGCCTTTAATTTCATACTTTGTAAATTTATTTGAAAGGTCTAGACAATATATAAAACAAAAAATTTAGATGAATTACAATCAGTCTGCGCAAAATGCTCTAAATTTGAGTGAAAGGATTAACGATTTCACTTAAATAAAAGTATGCGGTAATATGTTAGGTGTGTAAAACATACTGATGAGCCAAACTCTTTTTTAGAGCAACCGAAAAAGCATAGTTCTTCTATTATTCTTTAGTAATTCAATTTTTAATTCCACCTTAAAGTTATTTCGATTTTATGGCCTCGTTTTCACATATTGTAGAGTTATTATTATTAGTATTAATACATTATTAATATAAATTAATAATTATTGTATAAATCGTCTGTATTATAAAAAAACCATAAGCAACAAAAAAAATCAAAAAATGAAACTCAAAAAACCAAAAAGGATCTCAATAAACCTAAAAAACAAACAACTAAAACAAAAAAGATATATTCGCCTTAAGGTGAATCTTAAAGTGAACATATGACTATCATGAGTTGTTTCATCGATTGATATCCGCAGGGTACTATGCAAACATGTTTAATGAACTCTTCTAATAAATTTTTCTACCAAATTCCAAGTAGATTAGCAGAGTAAGTAGAAATTTAATAGCCAGTCAAAGCCGACTTTTAAATACCCTATACCACTTTGTCTAATATAATTCCGCACTTATCTTTATCATAATATTTCATCACACAAAAAATTGCTGCCCAGTAGAAACATTATTTAACAAGAGAACCGAAAAAGCGATCTATATAGTCGAAACTTACCACAGTGAAGTTATCATGTCCAAAAATTATAAGTATAAATTATATACCGAAAATAGGTAGGTTTAGCCCTGCGCCGTCCATACCGCAGCAGAAACTTAATTGCCATTAAGAAAGTTCTGCAAAGGCATACAATTCTTTCACTTAGTTTCGAAAGAGCCGACATTGTAAAAATCAGTTCAGAGCAATTTTTCTGACTTTCTATTACTAAGTCGAAGGCAGCAATACCGTTTCTACGCCGCTTGTTATTTTTTAAAAAGGCTTTAAGTAAATTTGTCTTTTTGATGAAACGAGACAGACTAAACGTTTGGATAACTTGCATAAGCTTTCATGGATTCAGTTGAGGTAATAAATTTTGACTAAGAAAATACAGTATAACCTCAAAAAGAAACTAATGGAAGGTCTAATGCCACTTATAGAGAACTTGTATTTATTCTCGACCCACTCATTTCCAAGCCTGATTGGTCAAACAAGAATACAGCTGCAAACTCTGTCTTTCTATTACAATTTTTGTGATTTTGGCGAAGTCTGAAACAAGGAGCCTGCCAAGCTATAAATTGATAGACAAGGAAATGCCAATCTCCAGACTCTTTGAGGGTAATTTTTAAACTTTCCATCTGGAAGGAAAAATTAGTAAACGGCCAAATATTGCGTAACCTGTGTAATAAGAATTAAACGTTTGTTGTTGTTTTTTTTTTGATGTGACGATAAGCCTGCATTGACTTCCTGTTAAGTTCATTTCTCTCAAAATACGATCCGATCTTTATGCTCACGCTCATGGTGGTCTTGTGTATAGGCAAACTAACATATGCAGTATAAAATATAAGAGTGCCACTACACTATAGTACAATAAAATGGAAAATGAGAAAAAAGACAATTAAAAACTCGAATTTTAAATCAATATATACAGTAGCAGACGACAAGATTAATTAATATAGAACTTCCAAAAACCATCGGCACATACATACTTACCATACATATGCACATACTTGCATAAATGTTTACGCACCAAATAGCACTAATAATATAAACGCCTCATGTCATGCCTTATTTATTAAAATCAATTTAATAGCAATATTCGTTCACAGGACATAATCTGAAGATAATGATTTAGTTAATAAAAAATAAAACATTAGACATGTTCTTAAGGCATATAAAAGAAACTTCATAAATAAATAAAAATTAATATTTAATTTCATATGAATTTTAAGCCCTTGACTACTATTAACCATTAACGATAGAGGTTTTGCACAAGCAGTATTTTTTGCCCAATAAAATATATATTCAAATAAATAAAAAAATACTTACTTATATTTTTACTTTATTTCTACCCCATAAGTTTAGTCATTTAAAAAGTAAATAAATAAATTTTTAAATTAAACTTTTACTAAATATTTTTTTCTCATAATATTTAACCTTCATTATAAAATACAATATATAAAAAAAAACCTATGCAAAACTTTTGAATGATAAAAGCTTCCATTTGTTGTTAATACATATTAAATGAAGTGCCAGAGCGAAAGCACAAACAATCGACAATTATTTTCCTGTTTTGTATCTCCCTCCTCTCAACTTTCATACATTAAACAATTAAAATTAAAATTCCAACAAAGACAAACGTATTCGCCTCAGAGTCGATTCTTATACCACCTCACCACCTCTACAAGGTATATAAAAAATTCTCAAAAGTTTTTCTTAACTACTGTTCTTCTTAATAAATGATCGTTCAATGAATGGTGATTGAGAATAGTAAATAAAATATAACGAAATGATTTTTATGATTTTTTATATTTTATCTGTACCTCATATGCAAACGGATTTGTGAGGGATTTCTTTATTCTATCAGGTATATTGGAGCTTACTTGTTTCAAGATCCTGCGGATAGAAAAACATAGACTTGTCAGACGAACCGAAAGAGAATTGGTGATAAGATAGATACGAATGTTTAAGTTCATGTGGACTAAAATCATGTGTAATTTGTAGAGACAATCAGAAAAATAAAGAATTAGTTGGAAGGATAGACGGAATTTTAAATCTATATTGCTTAAAATTATGGAAAAACTGTGAATACGAGCTGAAGGACGAAGAAATAGTGAGAAAGATACTCTTAATTATTACGATGTATCATTTGTGAGGACAAAGAGCGAGGCATAGCCGTAGTAAGACCGAGAGCGGAGTGACAGACACTTAATTATGTATAATTTGTCGAGTTTCTGAGAAGTATTTCCGAGTCCATCGAACGAAATGAAGAATAAATTTCTCTGGTGGTGGGGGCGAGTATCAACAAAATTATAAAATTTTTATAATTTAAAAAATCTTAATACACTCTCATTGCCCTTGTACCGCCTATAGAAGTTAAAAGATCAATATTTAAATTTGAAAATTATCAAAAAACAGAAGAAAAAAAACAGTATTTATATAAAATAAACGAATAATAAATATCATAATTTCTTAGACTAATTTTTTTATTTGTAATTTTAAAATACTGCCTAAGAAAGAATTACAACGTTGAAAGCGTTTATGGCTCTATAACTCATATGCATGGTAAGCTATAAAAAACATTTTTGAATATGTAAGGAATTCGTTAATGCCGGTTGAAACTCAATTAGTTTTAGGGGAACCTAAAATTAGATTTGTCTAACCCATAAACTTGATAAAATCCGAATAAAAAACGACAAGAATTATCTGACTGATACCCTCGAGACGCACTCTGAGCGCTAGCTTCAATTTCAATTCAGTTACAATTTTAAATTTCAGCTAAATTAAGCAAATTATTATTTATAAGAGATTTATAAGAACTCTTAAGATGGAGAAGCATCGACATCTATAACAAATTATTTAATAACGAGTAAGAACATTAAAGCAGGCAAAATATTATAGCGCCGCACTACTTCGCTTCGTAAAGTTATTCAACTATTTTTCAAAATAATACTTTATACGGAAAGTGGTTGAAAAAGCCATCCAATCCGAACCATTTTCAACTGCACTTCTTGAGCCACGATAAGATGACAAATGTCATCAAAATATCCAAAAAGGTGCAACCTGTATGCAGACGGATTGACAGACATACAAGCTTCGGAATGACTTTCTAAATCGATCGGTATGGGCCTATCACAAGTCTTACTGGCTGTTGAATACATTCGCACAACCTTAATATATTACAGGCGTAAACAAACGTACGAAGCCTACTTAACGAACGGGCAGATCGGCAGCTCTAGGCCATTCTGCATCCTTCCCTACCTATGGTCTTCTTCGGTCCAAGATTACTAATGGGTTATTTATCTGGTATATATTGTACTTTCGTTACGAGAAAGACAAACAAGCTACTCGAGCCGAGGGAAAATTTCGGTTAATTGCGGTCAGGATTATCTGTCGAAGGCAGCAGCGCATAGATCGTTTGCTCACTGTCGTTCTAAAAATTGCAATGGCAAAGATGTACTTCGCTCTGGTTAACCAATGAATAGAAATATCGGTCACAAAAGAGTAAGCCATGACGTTCGATGATTGTCGGTGAGAAATGCACTTCGCCGAGTTTCTATCAGGGAATTGCTACTAAAATGCAGCAAAATGCGTACCGGATTGGGCTTTATCCCGACCACCACCCGACTACCATTTTTTCAGCCCTGCCAAACTCTTTTAACTTGCAAAGCGGACCTCAAAAGGGGGTCTTTAAAGATCACTTGGCTCCACCTTTCGCACACAAAATTCCAGACTTTCTACAATGATGCTTTGTCATCCAAAAAAATTATAAAACGTCACAGATAACAATGCCCATTACATACTTCAATAAATTAGTTTTTGAATAAAAGCGAAAATTCAAGAAGTAGGAAGATTAAAATCATCATGACCGGTGATTTTATACCCATCACCGTTGTCCTAAAGAAGGCAAAATAAATGAGGGGCCTAACTTGCATGCTCTGTAATATGGAGTTGACGCGGCCGATTTTTTCTATTTTCAAAATAAAAGTATTTGTTCCATAGGCGTGTGGGCGTTGTAGGTATGTCTTTGCAAAAGTTTAGATCAATTTCAAATTCTTTTGTGGGTGATATCTTCATTTTCGCTGACGAGAGAATGTTAATCACAGACACTACACAGTTGGGCACAAGGGCACATTAATAGACGAACAGACGGACATGGTTAGGTGCATTACGAATATATATTATATATATATATATATATTTATATACTCTATTGAGTTTTCGAAGCTTGTTTTGTCGTGTTATAAAGGTATTGTAAAAAAATTAAATATTAGTACGCTTCAATAATAGTAGGGTAGGCGTGTTCAATTTTCTCCTTTGTCATACACGTAGTACAGCATTGCATATAAACTGTATATTTGAACTTTTATACATTTATTATATCTGCTGTAGTTTATGAGTAATGAGCAAAAATACAATTTTTTTTACCTTTTGAATTTCAGAGGTTTTCTAAGTTTACGTGGGGTGATGAACATATCCTTTAACCAATTTGGTCCATCTTCAATACCAACATGCGTGCAAGAACTTCCAATGTTTCTGCTAAATTTGAAATTTATAGATTCACTTTCACCACAGACGTTACGCGGACAGATAAGCAAACGGACATGCTTAAATCGATTTAAAATTCAATGCTTGTCTAGAACATATACGCTTTGTCAAGCCGTTGAAGCTTGCTTTTGGGTTTTACAAACCTCTTGACACAACTTTACTTTATAAATTGACCACACCGACTCTATGTCAAAATACATAAAAATTTAATATTTTTTTCAATATTTCTATAACGCGAAGAGGAAAGCTTCAAAAACCCCATAAAGTATACAAATTCTTACCCAGTTTCAAATTCGAAATGCACCTAAGCATGTCCGCCTCTTCCTCTCTTTATCTCTCCGTGCGCCTAACTATGTAGTATTCTCCCGTTCGTAAAAATGAAGATGTCCAAAAGTTTGCAAAAACACGTAAAAATGACCAAGAACAACACGCCCAAACGCCTATACAAAAAAAACCGGAAACATGTTTGCGTTCCGAGTTCTCTACTCGTTGCTCAACAACAACTATAACAGATACGGGGCATAAATTTCAACTTTTATGATGCACATACCAATATAATGATATTAGTTTGGGAAAAAGAAATCCATTATTTTTTCGGTAGATGGCTGCACTGATAGATTTCTCGTAAAGTATCGATCAAACAATTTCATATTTATGCTCGTTGGAAAGGTGACATTTCGCAGTAAAAAAAATTCTTTTGCTGTTTTTTGTTTGGTGCATTCAGTTGTGAGTTACAGCGTGTTAAAAATGGAAGTGGACAAAGAGAAAATTCGGTACATTTTACAGTTTTTCTTTGACAAAGGCGAAAATGCAAGCCAGGCGGCTAAAATTGTGAATGGTGTGTATGGTTCCGATACTGTAACAGCCAATTATGTGCAATTTTGGTTTCGTAGATTCCGTTCAGGAATTTTTGATGTTAAAGATGCACCTCGCACAGGTAGGCCGGTCGTCGAAAATGTCGATAAAATCGGAGAAATGATCGAAGTTGACCGGCATGTTAGCAGTCGTAACATCGCCCAGGAGCTAAAAATCGACCATAAAACAGTTTTAAACCATTTACACAAAACTGGATTCAAAAAGAAGCTCGATGTTTGGGTGCCACACCAATTAACAGAAAAAAACATCGTGGATCGAATTTCCATCTGCGAAGCCTTGGCCAAACGGAATGAGATAGACCCATTTCTTAAACGGATGGTGACTGGAGATGAGAAATGGATCACATACGATAACCCTGTGCGAAAACGATCGTGGTCAAAGAGCGGTGAAGCATCTCAAACGGCCAGGAAGGTTTTGCTATGCATTTGGTGGGACTGGAAGGGGATTATTTATTATGAGTTGCTTCCATATGGCCAAACGCTAAATTCTGATCTCTACTGTCAACAACTGGACCGTTTGAAGATAGCGATTGACCAGAAACGGCCAGAATTGGCCAACAGGAGAGGTGTCGTGTTCCACCAGGACAACGCTAGGCCACACACATCTACAGTGACTCGCCAGAAACGTCGACCAGGAGACCAGGACTTCTATGAGAGAGGCATTTTGAAGTTACCTTTAAAATGGCAACAAATCATACAACAAAACGGTGCATATTTGACCCAAATCGGACAATCCGAAGCATGTTAAATAAAGTCCTGAAGTTCATATAAAAATAATGGATTTCTTTTTCCCCAAACTAATATATGAACTTCTTGTCCTTTTTTTAGTCTTTTTTAGGATAACGGTAGCGAATGGAAAAGATTCGGTCACGATTGAATATAATTTTCTTCTTTGTTCCCCCAAGCTTTGATTATGATAAATTAAAAAGAGACTTTATGACCGTAATAAACGAAGTAAGCGACCACAATCTCTTAATCTTTGATCATCACTAGATTTGTGGAAGGTGTGCAGTTACAAATAAAAAGTGCAGTTAAAATTATGAGTTGTTGCAAAACTGTATTTGTTTTCTTAGACCAACTTTTGGGAGACTCATTGTAATTTTCACAAACTGGCTTACGGAGTTAATTTATAACTAAACCAGTTATGATAATTACGAATATGTTCAGTTGATGGAAGCGATAAAGAGGTTTTTTGGTTTATTTCGTAACTTGATCTACTTCTGCTCCATACACAGCTGTTGCAGTTATAAATCGTAGATATAAAATCATCCGAGAAATTTTTACAGTTTGATTAGCATAAGATCTACAAGAAAATCGCTAATAATTGTGAGACCAGTTTATTGTACTAAAAACCACACTTAATTCATTTGTCATATTTGGCATTTTAATTATCATCCTAAGCAAACTCATCTACAATTAAATTTCAGTTTGAAAATTTTAATTAACTTAAAAAATTCAAATTCGCTTAGTCGTAGCGTTCTCAACTATGAAATATATTAAATTTCTTAAATTTGTAGATGAACTTAGTGTTGCGGATTCTTTTGATTTTTTCTTTTTTGTCCTAACAATTCACTTCTTTCTTTTCGTTGACTTGACATGAAGTGCTTACATACACCATGTCGCGCAAAAACAGGCCCGGAATCGGATAGATTCGTTTCTTGTTGGCGCTGCGAGCGCTTTGGTCATGCAAAGTGTGCCTGTATTCTCGGCCGTGTTGCTGACGCAGTCGCTGACCATTCTAAAGGCTTAAGATTGTTATGTCCTGACTGTAGGCAGTTTTTACAAACTTTTCACGAGGACGCGAAATGGTTTCTTGGAATTGAGTACAAATCTAGGCTCCTTGTGGGAGAAGTTTAAGCTAAGTCTAGGTTTGATGAGTGCCGTTTTATTGAGCACTCATCTTCTACCCAAGCCAGAAAAATAACAACTCATAGCGTAGCATGTGGGACGTCACCTCTGAGTTCCTCTAAATCTGATTCGTTGGTACAAGTTACCGCCCCCCTTAACTCTAAAATGAACGTTAATGTTTCCGATATTGTTGAGCCGGTCGGTAACAAAATAGTTACAAACAAGTCAGCAAGTCCTTCTGTTTTAAGCTACGCTGAAGTGGCAAGGGTATCTCCGCCTAGGGCCGCCACTCACTCTAATCAAGTGACCCATCATCGCCAAAAAATAATAAAGAGAAAAATAAATCATCCTCTCTCCCTGGCTGTTCGAATGTGAACGCTGGTCACCAGACTGGGCAAGTCGCACAAGCTGCTGGTGCAAGGGCGATAACGCCATCTATATTCTTCCCAACTCTAAACTCCCCAACCATGAACTCTTCTGTTCCAAGTAATGACGTTTACTTGACGGCAGCTCCTCCCAGATAAGCAATATTTGTGTCAAGACTGGCACCTGAAATATCGGTGGATAACATAAAAAGTTATCTGGCGGCGAAAGTTCCATCAGTCAACTTAAAGCACGTTAGCTTTTTTAAAATAGCTCCTTCTCAATCTAGGACAATCTCCTCTTTTAAAATACTAGTTCCGACTGAAAACAGTGATAGGTTGTCCAATAAACCACTGTGATCAGTGGGATCCTTGATTAAGGAATTTATCCCTCGAGATCGTTCTCATAATACCAAAGCAATAGTCTTGTCGCCTTCAAAAAACTAAATGTGTCTTCAGGCCCATTATCTCTCATTTATCAAAATGTTAGAGTCCTAAATTCAAAATTCGTTCTACTTTTCTTAATTCAGTGAGCACGGAGTTTTCCTGTTTGGTCTTCAATGAAACTTGGCTAAAACCTGACCTTCATTCGTCGGAACTTTTTCACAATTCTTTCCAAGTCTTTAGAAATGATCCGGGGAATCGCATTGTTGGTGGTGTATTAATTGCCATATCTGCGTCAGTTCCGTCCAATTTAATAGAATTTCCCACTTCTCCTGACGTTGAATTTATCACCATTCGTGCGAAAATGCCTAATAAACAGCTATTTATAACCTGCTCTTATATTCCACCAAATTCTGATATCTCCATTTACAATAAACGCGCTGCCCTCATTTGTGAAGTGGCCAAGCGGTCTAGACCCATTGATTTGGTCGTTGCATTGGGTGACTTCAATTTGCCTCAAGTCACTTGGTGTAGCACTGATAATTCTGGCTGTTTGGTTCCTACTTCAACGTCTGATAGGGCTGTTGGGTTCTTTAGTGAATTGTTTGATCATAATTTGGGTCAATATAATCG
This sequence comes from Glossina fuscipes, assembly GCF_014805625.2. Classification (NCBI taxonomy): domain Eukaryota; kingdom Metazoa; phylum Arthropoda; class Insecta; order Diptera; family Glossinidae; genus Glossina; species Glossina fuscipes. Next base: position 1,233,765 of record NW_023998564.1, read on the forward strand.
TACCCCTAATTGTAATGGTAGACTGCTTGATCTCTGCTTTGCAAATTTTCCTGAGATTAACGTAAATCGTTGTCCACCTTTTAGTTTACCTGAGGATCCTTATCATCCATCAATGTGCATTTCCTTTCATCATAAGAATGATGGTTCGTTGAACTGTCTTAATGTGCCAAATCAAACTTTTTTAAATATATATTATGATTTTCATAAAATCCACATTGTTTTGCTAAAACATTGTCTTTCACATATAACGCGTGATTTCTCAACCGGAAGTATTGAGAGCTTATTGTCATCGTTCTACAATACATTACATCTAGCTATTGCTGCATCTGTTCCGATCAAGCAGGGCCGATCTCGAAGCAGGTGTCTCCCGTGGCTTAATAAGACAATTAAATATTCCAAGAATAGAAAAAACTCGAAAAGTGGCTCTGCTCTTGACTATTTCGCTTACTCGGTGGCGAGGCGTAGTTTTAACTCCCTCAACCACCATTATTACTGCAGATACCTTCAGTTCATTAAATCCTCTCTGTTTGCTTATCCTAAATACTTTTTTAATTTTCCACATATCCCTCTCATGTTTCTTTTAATGGCTCTGATTCCTCGGATGATTTTGAAACCTCAAATCTGTTTATCTGAGCATTTCCGACGAAACTTTTCGATTGCTAATTTCGATTTATCAGCAAATTACCCATATCCTATAACTAACTCTGTTTCAATTCCTAATTTGGTAATTTCCGAAGATGACGTTTTTAAAGGGTTGAGTTCTCTAAAATGTGGTTGTGCGCCAGGACCTGATGGAATTCCATCATGTGTACGTAAATCTTGCGCTGTCGAGTTATGTGGTGTGATCTCAAAGATTTTTAACATGTCCTTGAAATTAGGTGTTTTCCCTTCGTGTTGGAAGAGTAGTTTTCTTATTCCTATCCACAAGAGTGGAAGTAGACAATTTGTTGAGAACGACAGAGGCATAGCCAAGTTGAGTGTCTTGCCCAAGTTGTTTGAGCGAATTGTGATTCAGCATTTGGCCTTTGCCATTAATTCGTATGTTTCTCCGCACCCGCACGGCTTTCGGAAAGGGCGATCTGCGGTCACAAATTTGTTAGAGTTTACTTCTCATGTTTTCGAGGCTTTTTATAGCAGCTCTCGCACAGATGTAATATACACCGATTTAAGCAAAGCGTTTGATTTGGTTAACCATAACTCACTTACCTTTAAACTCCAAGCCTCTGGCTTCCATTTCTATTTAGTGAAATGGATAAGCTCTTATCTGCACAATAGATCTTTCAGGGTTTTGTTCAACTTAATCACTTCGGATGAATTCCCCGTTATATCTGGCGTACCTCAAGGAAGTCACTTAGGTCCCATGTTATTTAGCTTATACATTAACGATCTTCCATCGGTGGTTAATTCCAGCCAGATCTTAATGTATGCGGATGATGTGAAACTGTTTTCCTCCTTCTCTGTTGAATCGCAATCACATCAGCTTTAAGGTGACTTGGATAATTTTGTTGCATGGTGCTCTGCGAATCTTCTGAAACTAAATCTGAGCAAATGTAAGAAGCTTTCTTTCTTAAGAAGAAAGTCATTCATTACTCAGTATTTCATAGATTCGCATAAGTTGGAGAACGTCGATTCGATCACAGATTTAGTCGTTCTATTTGACCATAGGTTACGTTTCAACTTGTATATTGAGCTCTCGATAAGCAAAGCTAGGTCTGCGCTTGGTTTTATAAAAAGGTGGTCCAAAGAGCTTGATGATCCCTACAGTACGAAAAGGCTGTACATGTGTTTGGTTAGACCCATACTCGAATATGCTTCTGTGGTGTGGTCTCCTTCATATAGCAATTCTTGTTGTTTGCCCTTAGAAATTTGGGTTGGAATCCGATTGCCTCTCTTCCTCCCTATGAGAATAGGTTGCTTCTGTTATCCTTACCGTCTCTTGAGAAAGGTAGGTTTGTTCTTGGCCTTTCCTTTGTAATCAAAGTAATAAATGGTGCTATTGACTCGCCTTCATTGCTTGGTAAATAAGCTTTAATGTACCTAACCGCTTCTCTAGGCACTTTATCTTGTTTAAGTTTAGTCAGTGTAAATATAATTATGAGCTGTTTAATCCGCTCAGAGTAGTTTGCAAGAACCTAAATGATGTCTGTCACTTATTCTCATTATCAGGCTCTTTGACGTCCGTTAAAGTAACATTGCTTAATACGCGTAATTTACCTATGTCGTACTTAAGCTAGCTTTTATCCTTTAAAGTCGTTACGATTCGAAAATGAATTGTTGTTTACTATTATCGGTTGCCAGACCTGTGCATGTTTGCGATAGCTTAGGGGCTCATTTGCAATTTGGTCCTGTACCAGTTGTAAGTGTGGCTGATAGTGTACATGCTTTTTTTCTTTTTTTCCTTCTTATTTGTTTTACTGTACTTATACTAAGTTTTATTATTAATTAATATAAGTTGTGCTTTAAGTGCCAATTGAACTTGCCTGTTATTTGTTTAGTTGAGTTTCATATATAAGTAGATTTAAAATAAATAAATAAAAAAATAATAATAAATAAAATATTACCTTTGAATTTATGATACAACTAAAATTTTTGCACTTTATTTTACCGTATATCTAAATTTGAACTGCCGTAATAGTGAGTGAAAACTAATTATCAAAAGTCGATTTTCGAATGTCCTGCGATGAAAACAATACCTGTAATATTTGAAAAATTTCCAATGTCTCAAACAATCTACTGAAAGGTTCCTAAGGCTAGTATATAATGAGATTATTCTAACTCCACCAACTAAAGGTGAAAGTTAGAAGAAACTTAATGATCTACGTAAAATGAATTCTCTAGGCTAGAGAAACTGTTAATTATGAACTGTTAAGATAACTATCTATTAAAATTGTAGAATTCGCACAAATTATGTGCGAAAAAGAAAAGTGAAGAATTGTGAAGACATGCCGCGCTTTAAATTTGCATAAAGTCTGACACAAAAAGAAGGCCGTTATTTGATTACCAAATAGACGAAATTTCTATCGCCGATTTTTAAAGAGACTGAAAGCGGATGATGAAAAATGAATCAAATACGAAGTTTGTGCGCAAAACAGATCTTGGTTCACGATGCGCGAACATGCCCAAAACATTACAAAACTCGGACTGACTTCATGTAAAATAATGCCTTTATCTTCAGATTGGGCCTAGTAGGTAATTGCTATTAGGAATGCCAGATAGAACAACGACTTGTCAAAATTAAAAAAGTTGAGTTGTGTATAATGTATTCAATGTACATGCAGAAACATACCCCGTCCGAGCACTACTGATATCGCCTCCAGCAGAACCCTGACTTGAAATAAAAACGTGAAAATCGATTGGTTTTATTTTTCGCTCGTTGCTCTCGAAAATTCTAAAAAGACGACTGGTAATAGCTTTACCAAAAAACTATGAAAAGTTTGTTGATCAAAATAACACACTACTGCGTCCGAAAACTAAGATCAATTTAATTTTGTACTATTTATTTATTTTCATTATTTGTTTTAATAACGTTCACTTAAAGCATAAGAAATTTGTGTCTGCATTTTGTTCGAAAACTTGACGTGCACTGACATTGATGCTTTGCAGCTCTTTGTTTTCGGCCTGTTAGAGCTTTTAAAGAATATTTCAAGGGCATGGCAAGTGTTTTGCAGTCGGTTTTTCTGCTCCTTTAACATAATAGCACGAGTACAACGTTTGCAGCGTCTATAAGATTCCTATTCAGCGCTATGGAGAAGAATAGCTCTTTGCAACATAAATTTATTCGAGAGATCATTTCTATACGTGAAAAAATGCGGTTCGTTTCTTCTCAACTTCCATCGGATGAATACAGTTAAGTACCTGTATCACATTTCTAATATCTGTAAGAGACGCGAGCGTAGATTTGTCTAAATTAATGCGAATTCGAATAAATTTCATAAAAGTACGGGTTTTTCCAATATGTATTTCTATGCGTGCGGAACGAATTTATAGAATCCTTAGGTGAACAATATTCGAAACATCATTAAACTAGTATTCTATTCTATTAAGGGTGAACTTAAACTTTTGCTTTTTGTTTGCGCCTAATCGAGATGTGTTTATGCCGACCTTTTGATATATATATCGTGACGACCCGGCGGATTTAACTAAACTGATTCAGAATTTTGCAGAACAAATGTTGAACAAAAATCAAACGACAGACGCAGGCTTGCCTTGTATTAACTTTTACTTACCCACTATTGTTAATCAAAAACATACTTTATGAACTTCATTTATTTCCTCTGCGTGTACCGATCACAGTGTATCTCCCTTTTATGACATAAAAGTACTAAATGTAAAAAAAAACTGTTGCTGTTTAACTGCGCAACTGTATCACTCGTAGACTAGTGATTACGCATGAATTTCATGTAGGCATGCGTATACATATCATACATATATATACATACTGTGTACGTATACACCATTTGCCGGCGTAGACATGAAGCAGACGCTGATGAAATTATGCAAAATTTTTATGCACATACGTGTACGATTTTAACGGAAAGCTCCCAATTATCTGAGGAACTAATAGCACCTAAAAGGAGGACCGGAAGGTACCAGGATTGTGCAACCAACATATATGCGTAATAGAGCAAAATTTATGTTTTTTATGTTTCTTAAATGAATTTTTATGTCAAGTTTGAATGACAGCTTATGACGGTCATGGCTTTTGCATAAAAATCATTTCATATTCTGTTATGTATGCAAACAATGCCGAAAGCATAACTTACAGTACATTTAGATAAATGAAAGCTTTTACAACGACAGTTATGTCATGTGTATGCACTGTAATAGTAGAGATGCAACTAGGGCATGCAATAGAAAAGAGGATTCATTAAAATACACGCAGAGAAACACATTAACTTAGTTAGGTCCAGAAGGAATCTGTCAAACCTTCGCGTCAATTCATTCTTCCATAGCATGGAAAATAATTGTGCTATTCTTTGTAGAGATTTTGCATTGTAATCGCAACAAGCTATGTTAGCATAAGTGTTTTATTAACTAAAAATAGCATAACTTCTAACTCCGCGTTGCTCGCACAATGCTGTCACATATTAGTTATTATGGCCGAAGCCCGCAAATAAATAACATTGTGTGATCGAACTATTTTATTTATTCATTTCAATAACTAATAAGTGAACTTAATGAAAAATTTAGTGAGCATACCTCCCGAAGCCGATAACCAAAAAAATTTTTAATTCGAACTTTTGCGTGCTTTTAAATTTTACGCTTTCTTTAAACAACATGGAAATTACACCGGCCGTTATGATGATCGACAAGTAAGGAGGATAAAGTGGCGGATTCAATATAAAAAGTGCTTGATTTCTTGCAAACAGCGTTACTCTTTGTGATGAAGTTCATATTCATCTGACATGTTCCATAGTGGTCTTCGAATATCGACAGAATAGAAATTGTGCAACCACCTCTTCGATCACAACCACTAACAGTGTGAAGGTATTTTTGTACTGGTGATGTGTAATTGGAACATTCTTCTCCGAAGAGTGAATGAATTCGTTATTGAGTTATGGTAAAATGGAAGAGCTACCAACACAATCTTTGTATTCCATTTCGAACTCGTCGAAAGGTGGTGAATATCTACGTCTGCATTTACATTTTTTTTTTTGTGTGGAATGACTGATCCTCACTATATAATTTTACATCCTCCATCCTCGAAAAAGAGTGAATGAAGGATTCGGTTGTCGTCTTCATTAGAGTCTATCCCGGAGGACGTCGTACAAATCCATGGTGCATCTTTTCCATATTTCTGTGTGCCTCAGCGTGACCACTAATAGGACAAAAGGGTAATGGTAGAGAATATATTTTCCACAAATAGACGACACAATGCCCGTATGTTAAAACAGCAAACATCATTCGAGAAATTTCGATATCTAGTCAAAGTTTGGGTTGAAAAACAACCCATATTTAGATCTATATCTATACTGTGTTCCTATATTTATATCTATACCTGTATCTATGTGTTATGTAGTTTTTTGTTTTTGAACGTACTGGTACGAACAAGTGGTCCTACACTGGGGTAAAAACGCATCCGAGGACCACTTTTGCGTTACCTCAAAAGTTTACATTATGAATTATCGATCCAGGCAATATCATCCCGTTTTCTCCCCCCTCGGATTGGGTTAGGAGTTCGGATGTTGCCTCCGTGTGTCGTGAAAAAAACTGGCTCTTTCCACCTCTCCTTGTCCACCAACGATTGCCAATCCATTAAAATACTGTGGCATATCTTTTTTCAATTCAGCAAATTTTTCTGTTACCTTCTTCAGCTATTTTCGTTTCCTTTTACGCCGTGTAACTATTTAGCTGCCGCCATTGACGTTCATACTGTGTTGTAAACTGATATTATTCTCAACGTACACAGCCTTTGAACTACTTCAAGGTTTTGTAGAAAATGTTTACTTTGCAGTACTTTTTCCCCCACACAAGGATTCACAGGATAGTTGCAGTTGCCCTCGTAATCTTTTTAATATGTTCCGCAAAAGTTGATTGCACTGCGAGATACCTCAAAGCGAAACTGTATTCGATGCTGTGCCTGTCACTTGCATCTAAATCTAGATTATGTCTACATCTACACTCTGCACTTATTTATGTATGTACATCTGTACCTGTGTCTATATCTCTATTTCCATGTATCCATATCGAAACATATAGATTCGAAGTAAGTATTAAAAACAGGCCATTCTATCCAATCAATTAGGTAAGCAATGGTAACTGCACATGAGAATTTGTGCGTTATACACATAAAATCACATACTTGCATGTAATTTTTTACGGCTAGCACGAAGTTTTTGAAACAACTGACAAAGACCTACACTCACTAACACAAAAGTATTGTATATTATATGCATTTATACCTTTATTTACGTAATACGTAATTCGCTTTTCGTAAAGTCTTATAACGCTCAAGAAAGAAAAACGAAATGCACACAATATAGAATGACATGTCTGACTAAAACCACGTAAAAGACTCTAAGCTTAAGGGAAGTAAAAGACCATAATTCCACAAAAGCAGATGCACGGTTTACGTTTCAATTTATTTTTTTATTCTAACCAAATTAATTAAATCCAGTATAAAAAATCTTTGTTCAAAAACTAAATTTTCACTTTTCCATCAAGTCAAAGCAGTTGCTTCTGTGATAAACTCCTTCTTTCCTTCATATAGTTAATTTGATTATCCTGATAACCCTAAATTAGACTGAAATTTATCACCATTTCAGGGAACGGAGCCTAGTGAGAGCATTAAATACAAACAGATTAACCTGGGAGTGCATTGAACGAATAGGGTTTACAATCCGGCGTAACTACCACTTAAGCTTAAGAGATTTCTGAAGAAATATTGCAGAATTAAAAAATTTTGTAATAAATAAATGACTTCTAATCAAATACCGTGTAAACTGAGTGATGGGTGCATGTTTATGCAATGCTACGTGTTTGTTTTGCTTTTGTTTTGAAAATTTCTATGAATTTATTGCGCGACCTAAACAGCACTGAAATGTGATTACTATTCTGCTCTTAGAACAGTACGCCCAAATTTGGCAAACACTGGCGCCATGATACATTCAACGACAATTGTATGCATTCACACATAGACACACGATATGCGCAAGCATTGCATTCTATTTATTAAGAAATGAAAGAAAAAAAAAAAATAGATATGAAATTAATGTTAGCGTCAATTAAACACAAAAAGTTTTACCTACTCATCAACCTTAGATGGTTAGCGTGTTTAGATCACCGATATTTAATGAACTAATATTTTGATTATTGATCCTTATAACAAGAGCCAAAAGTCAAAAAATAAATAAATAAGTATGAATGCTGACCTATCACAAATCCTAATACTTATTGGACTATTTCTTGTTTCTTATAATTGAACATACCAAAGCAAATCTATACGAAATGAAAAACTTTTCGCTGTCTTCATGGATGAACACTGAAAATATAAGATATATTCCGTTACGTTTTATTTTACGTTTTCTTTGGTTACAAATGATTAAAAAAACTTTATTGACCTTAATTCTTGAAGTTGTGTGCGTCTACGTGCCCCCCTTAAACAATGCTTGTTTTGCAGCAAAGCACACGAGTTTCATTTTATTTATTTATGACGACTTTTTTTTCTCTCCTCGAACACAAACACACAATCATTGTTAATTCGTTTGATTCGCTTGATTGTTTCGTATTGGCACGAGTCAATCCTAGATTTGCTTTGTTAGCTTTGTAATCTTGCGCACCACAAGCGTGTATACTGCCAGGCAAAATATATCGTACATTTATAGGCTTTGAGTTTTAGACTGTTTATTCTTTATATACGTACATTATGTGCGCGCGTAGACGTTTTGTGTGCTACTTATAAATACTTACATATGCATGCAGCTATATAAACATACAAATATAATTTAATTCACTTTTCACTCACGTTCTCTGTCAACTATGTTAACATTAAATGAATCCTGCGCTATTGGAGCTCTACAAGCAAACGGGCTCACAGCTACATACATATTAAAATATGTGATCATTTAGCTCCTTTTTCTTTAGAATTCTTCTCTTTATACCGACGACTGCAAGATGGGGGCATACTCATTTTGATTTTTCCAATACGGTGATAAAAACGAGACCCTATAAAGCATATGTGTTCTTGATTAACGTGAAATTCTGTGTAATGAATGTTTTTGGCACTCTCCTGGTCGCAAAAATGAAAATATCGACTTCAAATTTGGTACAAAACATTGGATGTTTCTGCATGGAGATTGGTTTTGAAAATGGCCTAAATTCGTCAGACTAGAAGCCCGCAGTGAAGCATAAACTGAACGCAACTCAGTTTTTTCTAAATAAAATTTTTGGATTTTTTCGTTATTCAGAAATTATTAAAGTTAAAAGGCTAAAACTTTGCACATTTACTTTACGAGACACCCTTTAGGTCCAAAAATGAAACCAATCGTCCGTGCCCATACAGCTACGAGTAATTAAATGTATTTTTTTTTTAGGTTTTTGAGGTTTAATGCTTATTGGTTATAACGCAAAAAAAAACAGAACATCTAAAACTATTTTGTACACTTCTCAAATGAAGATATATATCTGCCTAAAAAAGGGTTAATTTTAGAAAGAATATTATAGGCACCGCGATTAATTTTTTCTTAATATCAACGAGATGGGTGTCAAATAAAAATACTTGCAGAGTACAATGCGAAAAGCATAGTGCATAGTATGCGAGATTCGGCCCCCGCCGAATATAACTTTCTTACTTGTATTTTTTTTTTTTGTTCTTACAAATTAAATATGTAAACATACATTACGTCATCGCGTTACAAAATATAAACTAAGAACAAAGGAGAAACGTACTATATTCATCTCGGAGCATATCTTCAATACTCACCACCTATGTATATATTTAAGTGCGTATCAGCTGATTGTAGTGCGCATTAGATTATCTTTGTGAACATTTCTACTTCCCATGATACCTCCCATTTTCAATTTTGATCAATGGTTTCTTCCTGAGAATACCTACGATAAGTTTATATTTTGCCTGTTGACGTTTGTGATCAAAAAAGATTTAAAACTGAACGAATGAACGGATGCATAAGCCTACATTTTCATTTCTTCCCTGCATATGACTGTATTTTCAGGAATAAAATTACAATTTTTTGATAACGCTCTAAGTAAATCGATCAATCGGGATACTAAGCGAAGTGATGTTAATGTGATTTTTAAATTATCAAAACTTATAACTTGCAGTCGGACAAAAATCGTCTTACTTAACAGGATCTAACTTTGGATAACAAGCTAAGATGTCTTCATGCTAATACCTAGTACGGTTTAGCTAGGTTAATCGCACTTTTAGAGAATACTAAAACTCACTTTACGAGTCCTGAAATTACGTTGGCACAATGCATCTACAGTAATATCTTACCACTTTGAAGAAAAACAAAGCGCAACGAAGAAGGAAAACCCGATAAAGAAAAAGTTAAAAACTATATTTTCAAGTGCACTCATATTCCACCAGAGAAATCTGTGCAGGTTACGATTAATAAGATCTAGAAGATTTCTTCGCAATTCCAAACTGAAAAGCGTTAGCAAAATTTAAAAACGCTCGCATCGACGCGCTTCGATTAGCACCTCTCACTTATTCCATAAATGAGCACATTCTTTGCGTTTGCATGTAGTTTTGCGAAATAATTTTTTCATTCTTCGGAATTTCGAATGCCCAAACGCACATGCCCCATGCAAACCTTGTGAGAATAATGTATTCAAATGTCTTTAGAAGAGATTTTAGAATTACGACCAGGTTCGAAAAACTATCTCACTCTAAATAAAATCCTTGGAAATTTCATCAAGAAACTAGACGGTTTTATCATAACCGAGATCGGCTTGAAATATATATACGACCTACACCTTAAATAAAAAAAAGAAAGCCAGTAATTTACCATGTTTTAAGTGATAACAAAATGTAACTTACCGTTCTACTTCATATACTCTTTCACATTACGGTGTGTGAATATTTCTGAAACAAGTTCACTTTACATTAATTTTATGTCGAAAACTGTCTAAAATTTATTATCGCAGCATTTGACGCGGCTGTATAATATGAATGGAAGCACAGTTGACTAAATTTCTTAAAAGTACGAACACTAAATCTGCTATAAATAGTAATTTTAAAAACATGAACGGGCTTGTTTCGAAACAACAAACGCGAACATAGTTAAAAATTCGCACCTATCTATCGAATAGTCTAAAACGCGGCACGATAAAGACTACAAATTTTTGCTGTTTAATCCATACTGTTAAATAACAATTTCATAGGACGTCGCCGACAACGCATTTAGATCCGCTGTTGAAATCGGACAATCGCTTATTACAAGAAAAAGACTTAAGCAGTCCGCTATCCATTACAAAAAATCTTCTGGAAAAATTTTTATGCAGCACAATATATATTTTTATCAACCGAAGCCGCTGTATTAAAATTGTCAAAGCAGTGCTGCGTAGTAAAGCGAAGCGTCAAACAAATTTACGTTTTTTGTTATTATTCTGTTTTAACGGAGGTGCGATGAAATTTTCAATGTGTATTGATAGCTGTTGCAAATTTTTACGAGACATTTTCATATAAACTATAAGCAAAATGAAAGTAAAAGATGCCATTATTTTTTTAAGTTCATAGTAGATATTTAAATTCAAATAAGTTAAATAAAGAAATCGTTATTATCGTAGTTAGTGTAATATTTGCACATATTTTATGTTTAGCTTGTCATGATACCGTAAATTTTGGCTTCGATTTTTTTTTTGACTAAGCTTCTTAGTTAGTTAATGTCTACCTAAGTCGCATCAGCTGCAAATCGTGGAATAATAAAAAACATAATTAAAAAACGATGTACAACAAGAACGTCATTAAGTGTAATTGGACACTGGGAATACGATAAATTTGGACGGCTAAGGTGTGATAAAACCACTGTAACTTTTCAAAATATGTGTGAATGTGTGAGAAAATGCATTACCTAAAATACTTTGGCCTTGAAATTGCTCGGTTCGGAGAAGAATAATTTGGGAAAAATCTTGTTGGGGAGTTAAAATTTTACCTGTTGATTTCTGACATCTTTAATCAGATGAAAATCAGAGATTAACAAATGTTTCTAATCACTTGAGCGCGTTTTAGGTAAATTCACAGTTACTGAAATCAAAGATTTGATGAAACCTGAAAATTACCCTATTTTCCAGGAAACGAAATTCCTAAAATTGTAAATCCAAATACATATCCTTGGTGTTCTACACAGCGCCGTCATAAAATATATATGTTGTTGAATAGCATCAATTCGTGAATCGATTTAAGCAAATCCGTCTCTGGATTATGCGTTGTAAACACTGCCTTGATCGCAAAAATGAAGCTGTTAACTTCAAATTGGAAGTTCTTGTAAGCAGGCTGGTAATGAAAATAGGCCAATTCAGTAGAAAAAGACACCTAGAGTACCATGCGAACTGAAAACATTTCTTTTTTTAAAGGGTGAAAAATTGGTTTTTTGCTCGCCAGCACAAGTTACAGCGAATAAAACTATAACAATTTACGCGTATACTCTATTTTTGACACTGTAATACCTGTACGAAAATGTAAAAGAATTGGCAGCGTCTACTTAATATTATACTGCATCGAAATAACATTTTAAGTAAGTAGCACCTGCAATAAACGTTGCCACGTTCGTAAAAATAAACACACCGGCCACAAACTTGCAAAAGAATTTGAAAGTGGCCCAAACTGGTCAAAACACAATGCAGCAAAAGTAACAACACTGTGCTTTCCGTCCTTACGATTACTCAATACCCATACACTGCAATAGATGTGCGACATAAATTTCCACTTCTTTTCTACAAAAATAGGTAAAACCAGTAACCCAACCCGTATTATAAAGTATGGAAATCAAATTTTTTTCTTTACTTTAATGGTGATGGGTACAAAAGATTCGGTCACAGCTGAGTATAATTTTCTTATTATATTTAAATCCCAATTCTAGTTTTATTCCAACTAATTTATTTTCCCAGAAAACAAATCTTCGAGGTGTGGCAAAACTCAGTGCACATTCATGGTGTGGCTTCCAGCTGATGGGCGGCGACAAAGATGAACAAAGAGAAGTAAAAACTAAGTGCACAGTCATGCAGCTGCCGGCCGATGAAAAAAATTGGCTTGAACCATTAAAAATTCCTTACATAAGGAGAATATTTGAGCAGAAGGAGTCAGTAGAAAAAGAAAATTTAAATCGAAACGATGAGAACATTGTACAAATACATACCCTTAAGGAAATTGATTATAAATAATACCACCATCTAGTCATACAACTGTATCAAGAAAAGCATTTCGTAACGATATTATAAATGGCGCCATTATGTCTAGGGCGGTTGAAAAGAACGCATTTATGGAAAGAGAATTATTAAGCATACAATTATGAATTCCTGCTAGGCATTCAGTTATTTTAATTTCACAAGACCACGTATTCCCCTGACCACACCTTAAGAGGATAATAATGTCGTTGGCGTAGGCAAATTACTATAGCATCACCGTTCAGTCAAGTCATTCACATTGACATTAATTAAGATGGGACTCATAGGCTTTCTTTGAAGAACGCTTGAATTCACTTTTCCAAACGGAAACATAATTAATAAATGAACAAGTAAAACCACTGTAATCGAGCAAGGGCGACTATTAGATACTCTGCACTACATTCCCTTACACAGTTACTCACTCGTTTTGGTAATAATGCACCAAAAAAAGTTACTTATTATTTTTATGCATAGGCTAACTTTCCATCAAAGCGTATAAATATGTGCGCGGCGGTATCCAAAAAATAGACCTATATACTCCAAATTCAGCAAGTGTGTCAATTTATTATTATAAACTAATTTTCACCATGAATTATTAAAAACTATACCTTTTTGCTATGGTTCGCAGGAACGGTTATGTGACAAAAGGTTCAAAAAATTGCCCCAGCCGAAGCAAACTTTTCACACCCGTGTAGAATATCCAAATACTTTTACAGAGCGGGTTGTGTCGAGAAATTTTAAAAACTGTAATTGTTCTTCTTCTCAAAATGGGGAGTTATATGGGGAGTGATCCAAGCAATGGACCGATCCAAACCACTTTCAATAGCGTCCGTCCTTGCACCAAAGCACGTCGCTGAATTTCATCAAAATATATCAAAAATTGCGACGTGCAGCTTAAAATTTACATGCACCGATATCAGACGGACCGAAAAGTTTAGATGGATGCAGAAAATCGATCGATGTAACAAAAGACTGATCTATCTCTAACATCGTCTAAGATACATCCGCACAAACTTAATATACTCGGCGTCGCAAGGAATGTGTGGTATAAAGACAATTTTTATTAAAAATTGTAAAGTCCGTGTATACAGGATAGGAGTAAGTACAGTTTCTTTTCATAGTTCTCCGCTCGCATAGTAGCATTATGTGAAGAGAGAGAGTTATGAAGAGAACACAAAGTCCGAAGTCCGTCCGGTTAGCATGGGGGTAGTTTCGACGACTGAGTTTTGTCTTAAGAAAAGTGTGGAAAGATCTAAGAGGACAGCGGAGCAGTGAGCTACCAGTTGGAAAAGTTCAGAAGGTTAATTAAGAGAAGTGCGAGACCAATGAACAAGCGAGCAATTATTACTTAAATAAGGAAATAATACAATTTTACTTTTAGACGGTAATTTATTTAATGTTAGTATGCCAGAAACAGTATATAAGTTAATTAAAGAGTAGTTTGAATAAATCGTGAGCTAAACTGCAAAGAATTTTAAGGACAAGAAAAAAAAATAATTTAAAAGTAATTGAAACGGTAAACTCACTTTGAAGAAAGTACATTTTGCACACGGTTGTTGTTTTACATATGTAAACTTAAATGTGCTAAACATCGCACAAATAAATATGTAATTCTAAAAGCGATTTCTTTGTATTTACGTACTTAAAATTTGTGAACCCGTTTTTTCTGGTCGTTTTTTATTGCCTTTATTATGGAACCATGAGCAAAAGTAATGAACAAAAAAAAGGCAGACAACTAACATCAAAAAGTTAATGAATAAAGAAAATAATAAATAAATATAGGAAGAAAAATACGGACTTCTTATATATCTCGAAATTGCAAGTAAAATTTTTATAAGAAGTCCATTAAATTCAAATCCAAAGAATATTGAGAAAAATTCTTTCAAACCAATGGTAAACCTGCACTTGTGCGCCTAGTCAAAATTTTCTATGCTGTTTTTCATAACGTCAATTGGTGGGCACCGCTTTCATACGGTCCTTTGTGCAATCATCTTCAATGAGTCGCTGCAGTTTTTGTCATAATCAATGTCATCGCTGTAATCATCTTAATGTATATTGCGGGCGCTCCTGGCGGAAGGAGTTGTAAGAGAATAAGCTTAAACTAGAGTATTTTAATGTTACTTAAATACTAAGCATCTTGCAGTTTCCGCGAAGATATGTTTGGGATGTATGTCTGCGCGTGTGTGTATGTGCTTGGGCGTAGCAAAGTGATCGTGGGTACTGAGTGACGGACAACGCGACTAGCGGATAGGAGACCCCTTAGGTTATTCTTAACATAAAAATTTGGAACCGTTTTTTTTTCATCTCCAGCTAGGTAGCCTGCAAAAAAAAAGTAAAAAAAAACCTAAGCTCTACACTAACTACATTACAAAATTTCAATACAAAAACGGGCCAAATCGACCAAATAAAAAAAAATAAAAGAAACTATTGCATTAAAGTCGACCCAATACAAAATTCATTCCCAAGCTTATTTAGTAAATATAATTTTCTTAATTATTATCTCGTGTACTAGATAACGAATGGTGAAAGTTTGCCATAAATGATGCGAAAAAATGTAATAAAAATCGACCCGCGTAAATTCTAGTCAGGATTTCCAACACTGTTCTCTTTATTTTTTTTTTCTCTCGCTTTTTATTTCACTCTTCCTAAGCGCTTTGCAACAGTGACAATTTAGATTAGAGAAGGGAAAGTTTGGTTTTCTTTTCGCATACATTACATCTTAATGAATTAAAATGACATGAAAATCACGGATTGGTTTAGTTTTTATTCAATTTACAATATATATATACGTTCAACGTCAAATATCGAGTTACAAGTAAAACAAAGGCCAGACAGACTTAGATTGGCATATTGATAGCAGTGGCACGTTCATAAACTTGACTCTCTTGAATGATGTCTTTATAAACGCAAACAATTTGTGCCAAAAACCGAAAAAGAAAAAATAACGATAACAATTAATGAACAAAAAGCACATACCACCCACCACCACCACCACCGCCACCAAAATAATAATAAAAACCACAAGCGAAGAATAGTTCATACAAACTGCCAAAGTTTTTTGAGTAGCCCGTCGTTTAGACAGGGCATATCGAATTACTTGGAGCCATCCAATCATTTTGCAAACAGTTTCAAAAGAATTATGCTACCGCCAAGAAACACATAAGTTCAACAAAAAAAATAAATAAAGAGCTGTAAAACACTAAAGCCAACATAACTAGCATCAAGGCTGTTGCTGTTGTTTTTGAATAGTTATTATAGTTAAGCACAAGGTAGTAAATACATACATCCATACACAAACACACGCGCCTATACTGACAACGGAATAAGTCTGTGATACCACCATCAAACATATTGTCGCCGTTGCGGTTACGGATTCGCTCATTTTATTTCTTTTCATATCCTTACTGATCATGTGTACCAAACATAGGTGTCAGGATACAAGGTAACATGTTTACTCTAATCTCGACGAAAGTCACTAAACTTTTTCCTTATTATCCTACTGAACACTGTTACTTCAACATGTTAACTAACTTTTGGGAAATTTTTATGAATATTAATGAACGAAATTCCTGACCAGTGTGAATATCTTCTAAACTATAACATTATGAAATTTTTTATATGCAAAGCAGAGTATTTAGAATTCGTTTTAAACTTCTAATGTTCTTTATATTTAAAATTTTTTTTAGCAGGCAACAACTACTAAAGTAATTGATATATTAGTGTCATCATTTCGTTAGACAATTAATGAAGTACCCAGATTTCTAGAAAATATATATAAGATTTTTGTTGTGATCAAAAATTGAGACCAATATTCAAGTTAAATTGGGCAGGTATATCGAACAATGCAAAAAGCTTTGAGGGCCCTTCCGCGGAGACTGCGAGTCAAATATTAAATTTTAAATTCTCTTAGAGCCACCTATTAAGGGACAAAAGACTGTAGTCTCGCATCTTTTATATATACGATGAAAGGAATATCCCGAAAAAACTTAGCCGTCTGCCCAAGGGTCCATTTATTTATCGAAATTGGACTAAGTTTAAAAATCAATCACCTTAAACATAAATCGAAGATTTCCGCTAACAATGCCTACAGCTAGTATAACAAAGGAACAGATATCAATGCGAAACTTGGCTTGACTTAATGCTTCTTAAGTTGAAAAAGCCTAAAATGTGTATATCCTGAGATCAAGCAATTGTCGATTTGTTCAATTAAGAAAATAAGGCTTAAGAAAATCGATTCTTCTTTTGACGGTTGCCAAGCACTTAAAAATTGAACAGTCTTGGTTAAGCCATTCATGTCAATTAAAATTACAAATTATGATTAATTACTTCGTTAAACTTGCTCCCTCATTTCGAAACGAGATGAAATTAACTTTTAAACCCAATAGATTTTGTGCTTTTAATATCCAACACCAAAGCTTGGGAATCTATCAGATTGCAATGCCCACGCGTACACATCAGAGATGATGTATCAGTCAGTCCATGGGTATATTGTATTATACTATAAAAAAATTCAGAGCGAAAATCAATGCTTTCCATGTGTATTCAAAATTTCGAAAGAGACCAATATTCGAGAAAGTTTTAGCAGAAAATATTTATCCAAAATTTGACGCAAATGCTTGAGAAAACTTTTTAGAAATTCAAAGTAATGCGACTCCTTGAGCGGACTTGCTCACCATTTACAAAATGCTTTACAATATTATAAGTGTTTTATATAAAAGGATGAAACACATTTTATTGGAAGTATTGCCCATCGCTAGCTACACGTTTTTCACACTCTGTCTGACAGTGTGTACCTGCCACGTCAAGTACGCCGTTCTATCGAGGCAAATCAGTCATCGATCCATTTTCTTACATTATCGTAAGAAGGAAATGCCAATCAGCAACTACATGTCCCATCAATACAAACAGTTAGTACTAACAGACGAATCTTTTAAAACTTAAATATTAAAGGCTAGTGATCTTCATAACTTGCCTGCATTAAACGAAATTAATTAAAATTTTTATTTTCTTTAGCATAAATGTTTACTAAAACCATTTGAAACTTGTTTGCCGAAAACCTATGCAATTTTTATATACATGTGTTTTTTAATGAAGGGCATTTTGGTTTCACTTTAAGCCGTATACAATTTTTTTTCTTTTGTTTTGGTTTTCGTTTTGGCGCGAGTTTTGGTCTAAATGGATCCTCTTGTCTTCGTTTCACAATAAAATAATGATTTGTTGTTATTGTTAGCGTTTATTTTTATTTGTTTTTCGCTGGCTTTCATTTCATTTTAACCGTGGGTTTGCTGACATATGCTATGCTGTCAAATCTGTCCCTTTTACTTCAGGACTTTTCGAATAAATTTATTATTTTACGCAAGATCTTAATGTTTGCTTATATGATGTATAGTGCTTTGGAACTTAGACATATGGAGGAGAATGAATAATTTTTACCCTGCAAACAATTTCATTAAATTAAATGCTTTTAAACTTAGAGACTCACAAACAAAAAACCACAAAAGAAACAACAAATCATTTCAGAGTTTTAATTGCAAGGAAAGCTTGGCCTTGATATAATTATTTGCAAATACTTTTCTAAAAGTTTCTTTTAGTTTTATATTATGGGCGTCACGTACCCAGAAGTTTTACAGTTGTTTTGAGTAATTAATGAAAAATTTAAAAAAGTTAAAAGTTTAGAACAAATGTGCACACAGTTGGCGAATATATCTAAGCCGTCGTCTTCACATTTCACGTTGATAAAAAAAATGTACATAAAAAGTGTATTCATGGTCATGAAGTTATTGTAGAAATCTGCAAATTTTAAGGAGTGGAAGCTAATGATTCAATTTAAGTCATTCTTTAAAGATGAAATTTATGATTTTATTAAAACAAACATTTTTTCTTTGCTATAAATTTATTTATTTTTTAAGCTATATAATTCAACAAAAATTATTCCGACTCCCCTTAATAATGAAGGGACCAGTGTTATTGAGCAATCTGATCCCATTTTTATTAAGTCGCTATCCTACCGAGAGCGAGAAAACCGCTGACATTAAAAAGCCTTCGATACACAAAAAATCATGATTGTCAACTAGTTAATAACCTACTTTATTTACTAATTTATTCAACTAAATTAAATTAAGAGCCGCATTGAATTAACTCTTAGTAGTAAATCTCAAGCAAATTGTTAATAAAAGCTAATACGAAGTATAAAAGGAGAAGTAAAGAAAAAAAACAATGAAGATATAACAAATAAGACAATTAATTATATTCGATCGAGTCCGAATCTTTCATACCCAACAGTTATGGTAAAAGGAACAAAAAGAAAAAGAATTAAATTTTCATGCTAGATAATATAGAATGGGCGCGGCTGATTTTTTTCTGTTTTCAAAATGAAAGGTTTTGTCGAATAGGCGTATGAGCGATGTAGGCGTGTTTTTCGAAACGTTTACACATCGCAGGCAGACAGACGAACAAACAGACGTATTTAGGTGCATTCTAAATTTTAAACCGGCCAAAATTTGTATATTTTATGGGATTTTTGAAGCTTGTTCTTGCGTGTCATAGAGATATTAAAAAAAAAATTAAATTTAGATGCACTATAATATTGAATAGCCGTGGTCAATTTCGTCCTACTTTGTCAAGGCACTAGAGCATCATCCATGAAATATGCCTTAAAATTTTTGTAAATTTGCTATGTTTTATGTACGTAACGAAAAAAAAATTTGTTGTTCCTTTTAAGAAACAGAGGTGTTGTACGTGCTACAGCGGGCGTGTTCTTCTAAACGATTCGCTCATTTTCAAAACCAATTTGCATGTAAGAATTTACAATGTTTCTGCTAAAGTTGAAGTTGATAGCCTCATTTTTGTGGCCAGGAGAACGTTTACACTTAAATCGATTCAGAATTTGATGCTGATCAGAAATATATATATACTTTGTGGAGTCTCTGACGCTTCCTTTTGGGCTTTACAAATGTTTTGACAAAATGAATATAACCCTCATCCTTCGGTGATGGGCATAAAAAGAATAAAATGCATGTATAAACAAATAAACGAAAGAGGGCAAAAAACATGTACACGTGTAGCACAAGAAAGAAAAAACAATTTTTTTTGAAAAACCGTTAGGGTTGTCTATCTTGTTATGATGAAGAGGAGTAAAGCAATAGCTTTTAGTTTTTTTAATGAAAAATGATGAAATTTTCTCAAATTCATAAGAAGAATTCTTTAAAAAGTTAACAAAAGTATAACAGAATTATCCAAACAAAAAAAAACTAAAAATTGGATCATGGGAAAGCATTTCACCCTAGTCACAAGTTATCTGCAGGACTAAATTTTACGTGTTCGAGTTGAATATCTATCAACAATTGCGACCTATAACGGCAACTGAAAAGTCAAACATCTGAAAGAGTTCCAAGCCGTCTTAATGAAGAAAGAGACATCTTTCCAAACGGTGAAAAAAGAAAAAAAATAAAAAATAAAATATATATCAACAAAAAGTGATTGACATCATCGTATGCTTTAAAAAATGGTAGCTGGCAGCGCATTTTATAAAAAGGAAAAAAGAAAAACTCACTAAGAAAAAAAAGTTCCTTCATTGTTGACATTTATTATAAATTAATATTTTCGCGTTAATTGTTTAAATTATTATTATTATTTTTTTTTTTTTAATTTTGTATAACTTATAAAAACCTCATCGAATGCATTCGGCGGCTGATAAGTTTTCATTTTATTTTTCATCTGATAATTAAAAAAAAACCTTATTTTATTTGAAGTTTAAGTGCTATTTTTAGAACATAACGTCAAAGCTCCCAACCAAAGCTCTCTTATCAATGAAATGCAATTACCGTAAATTCCTGAAATTTCTTCTTCAGTTCACACGGTGTTTGATGTTGTTCTTATATTTAAAATTTCAAATAACTGAATTTGCTCGCACTGCAAATGAATCGTATTTTCCTTTACTCAGATGCGTAGCTATCAAATATAAATTTGTTTTAATTGTCTTTATTCGATATTAAGTGAGCGATTTATAAAAGGGAAAATTGATGTAGAATAGTGGATTTTTAGTGAAAGTTTAACCTTTGACTTTGAAAACTTTGGAAGCAGGGCTTCGAATAACTACTAGCGAATTGTTTCCTAATTATAATATTATGTGTATTAACAAATTAGGAACGCTGAAGTATGTGCAATATGCTTACTATATTCAGTTTGTTGTATGGTATAGCATTATCGATTCATCGTAGTCAACTTACTACTACTACTTATTAATCATTTATGCTAAGTTTACACTTTCTTATATTTCCACATAATGAAAATCTAGCTATAACCTAGTTAAGATAACCTACTTTAAATGTAACTTCAATAATAACCTAGTTTAAGACAACTATTTTGTTTAAGCTAGCATAATAATCTATTATATAATACACAGACCACAGTTTAGTTGGATCAGACTCACAGAGTTTGATTTAAAGTTAATAAAGGGCAATGTGTCATGATATTTATTGGGTTTTCACTACAATCATCATTCATTATAACAAAAATTTTAATTTTTGCCTTTTCGTTAAACCATTCAACCTGCTTTGGCCGCTGCGATGATATGAAAATTAAAATTGGCCCGTTGAAGGAAAAATGATCAAGAATATATTGCACGGTACATCAACATACGTTTTTAAGCCAAAACCAGAATAAAATCGAAGCGTACATATTCGACTTGAAGGTGTTTTAACCCAACCAAAAGTGAAAATCTCTTTACGAATGCAAAATGAAATGAAGCACTGTATGACGAAAACATCACGTATAAAAATAAATCTTTTCTATAAAAAGCATTAGATAATTGATAAATAGATTAAGAACAGATTTAATATAAAGATGTCATCGAATCGTGGTGTAATAATTGCCATTTAATGTTTAACATACTCACCATGTTATACTAACTTCCTATTCGCTGCTAACCGTCAAGTCTTTTATAACTCAAGCCGAAGCGAATATTTGCAAAGTTGTCTTATAATTTGTCTCTTCAGTAACGCGTTTTTCTTACGACAGTATTCCAAAAACTCTAGAAGCTTGAAAAATTTATCTTGGGGCTCTCCTTAATCTATGCCTAAAATTTTTATTGTTCATATTTATCTCCTAACTAGAGTAGAGAGTATTTCCGCAAACAGGAGCACGCTTGTATTGCTTTCTATAAAATTTATCCTAATAGCCGTATGCTGAGCAACATCACAGAGTCGTGACAAGTCGCGAAGGATATGCGGGACTTAAGAGACTCTGGTATATAATAAAACTTATACGAAAGCATGCTCTTACGACTATTCCTTTGGAATAACGAGATTGATATGAAATCGAAACAACTGTAACAACCAAACGCATTGTTTTCGGTTATAGCTGGCAGTACATAGGAATATACGTCTAGAAATTTAAGATTAATAGGACCATTAACCGATCGCAACGGACCAATATACACCTCAGAATGTCTTTAAATGTGCTTAGACGTAAGTGCAGCAAAATTATTCTTTTCGTTCTCGGAACTTTACAGCATTAGAGAACATCTTTTTTCATTTTATATTTAATATCGGTATTGCTCCTTATTTAACAATTTTCAACATAAGGCTATATATGTGGAGTGATCGAAAAAATGGTTCGCACGGGCCAATTTTCACTAGATCGATTCGGAACGTGGTTCTGAATCAATCGGTACAATAAAAGATACACTATACCCTCCTAAAGGTGTTCCTATGTCAACTTTTCAAAATAAGGCTTTACATAACGAGTGAGGGGAAAACTGATTCGCATCGACCCATCTTCGATAGCGTTTATCCTTTACCCAAAACACTTCGCTTCAAATGTTTCATCATCAATATATATCAAAAATAGCAAACACAAGAAAACAAGACGACCAGACAGATAGACAAGCTTAGATGCACTGCCTGAATTGATCGGTATGATAAAAGATAAAGAAAAGTGATCGCGTATGACAAAATTGTTTAATTTGAATGAATGTACAATTTGGACTGAAAAGAGGAATGAGAAAAAAGTAAAAAAAACAGGCGATGAGAAGCGCGTTACTCGTTAACATAGTTAAAGTTGAATGAGTCCTGATAATCTGGTTTAAAGGAGTATACAACCAAAGGGATCCCTTTTCAGAATATCTTATAAAAATAGAAAAACGGGTTAGGCTACAAACATTTAAGAGGGACTATGAATAATAAGGCAATCTCTGTTGTACACTTTTATTAATTAACACGCAAGTTTATACTTTAAATATGCAGTTGTTTTATAACGCTGTATAGATCTGCATTATTACATGTGTACAACACGACACGATTTCTAATGATTGGCACTAATTCTGAGATTTTTATAACGCGATTTCTATATATATCGTGTTGAATACAGTATAATTAATTTAATTCGGCGTAATTCTAAGTGTTTATGATTACCACCTACATCACTTATGGACTAAGATATATTGAGTTTATGCGAACGTGTATGAAAACGTCAAGATAGACCCATCTTTTGTCATTTTCTATGCTTGCCTGTCCATCAGTTCGCCTGACGTTTGTAAAGGTACTTTTGTGTTCAACCTACCCAAGGACGAACTCTATTGAAAATGATTCGCTTCGCTCCATTTTTGCGACCACTCCTATTGGAGATTGCCGTTTCCAAAACTTTTCAAAAAAACTCTAAATTGGTATAAAAAATTTGGGTCCGTTGTGGACTTTTTATGAACCAAATTCGAAACAAATGGGCTTGTTTCTTGGCCTACATTCCGTATAAGATTTCTCATGAATAGAAGTTTACTTTTTTATATTTTATAATGAAAATTTATCCAAAAAAATTAACTGTAGGGAAATTTGGTCACATATGCAAGGATTATCATAAAAAGCTCACCTTTATATGTAGAGAAACTCAATACCTTTATTAGTTTTTTATGACGGACTTCATATGACACGGTTTGCATATTATACGATATCATTTAATCTAATTCCTTTCATTTCTATTCTGCTTCTCTTAACGTAATGTCCGCAGAACGTATTTCCGAAGTTGAAGTAAGAATAAGTGTACATAAGCCACCAAGAATTAATTGCGTTATAGGGGACTTGATTGTACTTGCGCACTTATTGTTCTCTGATGCAGTTAGAAGTCCATCATCTTTTTGTCTGTGAAAATATGAATAATTTAAATAATTTACTTTTAAATCATTTCGAATGATCTTCTGCATGATCTAACAATGGGTATAAGACCGTTGAAAGACCGCCACTAATGAAATATATTGACAGTGTTTTTCTTTGGTTATCGTTTATTTTTAGTTAAGGAAAAAAACTCGAAACTTGGTCTAAACTCTATTAACGATTTAAACTGTTGAACGATCTGTGCGACTATTATTTGCTATGAACAATTTATTTATTTATTTTTTTTTTTTTTTATTAATTTTTTTATTTATTTATTCCACTTATACAAGAAACTCAACTAAAACAAATAACGGGCAAGTTCAATTGACTCTTAAATTAAATCTTAAATTAATTAATATTCAAACTTAGTATAAGTGCAATAAAATAAATAAGAAAAAAAAAAAGAAAAAAAAGCATGTACACTATCAGCATAGAGCCACACTTACAACCGGTACAGGACCAAATTGCAAATGAGCCCCTAAGCTATCGCAAAAATGCACAAGTCTGGCAACCGATAATAGTAAACAACAATTAATTTTTGAATCGTAATGACTTTTTAAGGTTAAGAGATAGTTTAAGTACGACATAGGTAAATTACGCGTATTAAGCAATGTTACTTTAATGGACGTCAAAGAGCCTGATAATGAGAATAAGTGACAGACATCATTTAGGTTCTTGCAAACTACTCTGAGCGGATTAAACAGCTCATAATTATATTTACACTGACTAAACTTAAACAAGATAAAGTGCCTAGAGAAGCGGTTAGGTACATTAAAGCTTATTTACCAAGCAATGAAGGCGAGTCAATAGCACCATTTATTACTTTGATTACAAAGGAAAGGCCAAGAACAAACCTACCTTTCTCAAGAGACGGTAAGGATAACAGAAGCAACCTATTCTCATAGGGAGGAAGAGAGGCAATCGGATTCCAACCCAAATTTCTAAGGGCAAACAGCAAGAATTGCTATATGAAGGAGACCACACCACAGAAGCATACTCGAGTATGGGTCTAACCAAACACATGTACAGCTTTTTCGTACTGTAGGGATCATCAAGCTCTTTGGACCACCTTTTTATGAAACGAAGCGCGGACCTAGCTTTGCTTATCGAGAGCTCAATATGCAAGTTGAAACGTAACCTATGGTCAAATAGAACGACTAAATCTGTGATCGAATCGACGTTCTCCAACTTATGCGAATCTATGAAATACTGAGTAATGAATGACTTTCTTCTTAAGAAAGAAAGCTTCTTACATTTGCTCAGATTTAGTTTCAAAAGATTCACAGAGCACCATGCAACAAAATTATCCAAGTCACCTAAAAGCTGATGTGATTGCGATTCAACAGAGAAGGAGGAAAACAGTTTCACATCATCCGCATACATTAAGATCTGGCTGGAATTAACCACCGATGGAAGATCGTTAATGTATAAGCTAAATAACATGGGACCTAAGTGACTTCCTTGAGGTACGCCAGATATAACGGGGAATTCATCCGAAGTGATTAAGTTGAACAAAACCCTGAAAGATCTATTGTGCAGATAAGAGCTTATCCATTTCACTAAATAGAAATGGAAGCCAGAGGCTTGGAGTTTAAAGGTAAGTGAGTTATGGTTAACCAAATCAAACGCTTTGCTTAAATCGGTGTATATTACATCTGTGCGAAAGCTGCTATAAAAAGCCTCGAAAACATGAGAAGTAAACTCTAACAAATTGGTGACCGCAGATCGTCCTTTCCGAATGAGGAGTAAATACAATCATTTGCTTTTCAGTTATAACTAATGAAAGTAAATGTTAATATTTATATGGTTATTAGTGCAAATCGTTTCCTGTTTGTGCAAAGAATGTCCATGGTGTGATCCTGAGTTACGCGGCAAAGCGAAAAATGTTAAATATATCGCTTGTCGTAACCGAGAGGTAAACGCAATTTGTTTACACCTAAATACTATGCAATTGTGTTAAAGTCTTCTTTTCTAAAAAAAAAACAAAATAAATACAGCTTCTAACTGGTTATTATCCTGCCACGCGCGTGGCCACAATGATATGTTGGAGGTAAGAATACTGTAGTTACAGCCGACCATTAAGAACCCTGCACCACAGTCGTTCATATAACGGGTATTTATATGGGAAGTGCTCGAGAAAATTATCCGATCCTGAATATCTTCAATAGTGGTCGTCCTTGAGGCAAAATATGTCCTCGTAAAAAATTTTATTAGAATATCTCAAAAAATGGGGCTTATAGGTTGAACATAAGGAAACCAGGTGACAGACGGACAGACAAGCGTTGATTGATTCAGGACGTGCTTTTGAATCAATCGGTACAATAAAAAAGCTCGAAAAAGGGAAAATGGTTCACTCCGAACTATTTCCAGGGTGTTCGCCCTTTAGTCAAAACACGTCGATTTACCAAACTTCTTCAAAAAATAACAAGAATAGCGACATGCAAGCTGAACACAAGAAAAACAGACGAACAAACACACACACAGGCAAGATTAGAACAACGTTCTGCATCGATCTGTATAATAAAAGGTTAACTTTTCTCTACTCCTTCTGGATGCATGCGCTCAAACTTTGTACGATAAGTGGTGTAGAGTAAAATTAATGAGAAATGCTGCTAAGCTCATTTATACATACATATATTGATTTAATTAGGTAAGGGACGATGAATTGCAATACTTGGCTGGTTTAAACGTTCGTACCTGCGTTTTGAATCGTGATAAATACAATCATACGTATCGATTTAAAAATACGCGCGTTGTCTCGTTTGAAGAGCACTCGAGCAAACGTTACCGATTTGATTAGAGAAACTCTGCATCTATGGTTTGATACTGAATCAGCTAATCGATCATACATTTATCAATAAATTTAAGGTCACCAAAGATTTTCAAGTTAATATATAATCCATATTTAATTTGTCGAAAATATACCAAGAAATCGCAGTTAGAAAATTTGCACTTAATTAGTGTTTCTTATTTCCTATCCAATACTTTCGAGGAGACATAGAAATTTCGAAGAAAAAACTGAAGCTATACTGTTAGTAAGAAGTCGTTTTGAAAAGTCTATTAAATTTCTACAGATTAGTTTAGTTCTAAGGGGTTGTAGTGTGATCGCGTACCGTAATGTGCATCTACTTTGAAGTGCTACAGAATTATGCAAATTCAGCATAATTCTTTTGCTAAAAAGAAAAATGAAAAAGAGGCAGATTGACTGAGCGCATTGAATCCGAGCAGTGTAGAAAATTTACTGTACACCAACACTAAAGACTCCTATATGAAAAGATTCATAGAAATCAAAATCATTACAGAGTAAAGGTTCTTAACTGATTCTTGAAATGGTTAAGTTTGATGTAGAAAGACAATTGTAGGTGTGACAAAAAATGTGATATGTTAAACATAATTGTATGGCAGTAAATGGAAATTTAAATGCGATTTTCCCCGAAACACAATTCCCATTTTCTTACTGCGGCCAAGTTTTGAAAGAGATAATGCAAATGTTTACGATTGATTCAAAAAAATTTTTTTTTGTGTTTTTGATATTTTCTTTATTGGCAGTTTATAAACATAAAGAGACGCTTATAAATTTACTTAATCAAATCCACAGCGAAAACCAAGGTCATTTTACTGCATTAATTATTGATCGGAATACCCGAAATATCCCGGCATTAATGATAAAAGGTGTCGCAATTCTAACTACCCTGCCTTTTATTCGACTAAAGAATTTTTTGATCCCAATTATTGATTTGACATATAAACAATAAATTTATACCCAGTATTGAATCAACGGTAATTACTGCTTTATTAAAATGCATGACGGGCCTTATTAAGCTGATACAAATTTACAATCCATTTGTTGTGATATATTTTATAAAACACTTTATAAAAAGAAAAAACAAACTTTCAAAATAGCACATTGTAGTGGCGCTATCTATTGATGCTTTGTCTCACTGGAAGAGCGACATTCTCCGCTGAGGTTCTTGTCAAGCGTCCAAGCTGAAGTAAAGTATTGCAAGGAGTTATGTGTGTCTTTTATCCGTGCAAAAGGTGATATTAAACTTTTAATTTTTCGGCAATTACATTTTTTCGACCTGGAAGTGAATGCGGAGAACGCTTAATAGGTAAATTGTAACTATTGATTAGAAAATCGGTGATCATCAGTTAGTTGGTCGAACACGCCTTTCGAAAGATCAAATATTCGGTCAAAATACGATGGATTGGTGGTTTAAAGGTATACAATTTCATTCAGCTTAAATTTAATGAGGATTTTTTTTATCTTCGACGAATTCATGCAATGTTACGTTAATACTTTTCACAAATTTCAACTGCTCAACATGTTAATGATCATTTATGTTTTTCTGATCATCCTTAGAGGGCTTATGCTGCTCATGGGCTCTGCTACATGAGAATAAACACTCATTTTATCACTTAAATCGTTTAACAAATAAAAATAGTATTAAATGCTTAAATGAGATTCATTTTTACACCAGAACAATGAACACGCTACAACGTTTTAACTCGTCTTCTACATGTTCGATAGCCACGCAAGTACTGCAGAACGTCAGTGAAGAATGTACTTCTCGAGCGAAAGGTAGCTATCTCCTTTTTCTTTACACCACATTGTATATGATTGTCCTGGAAACTCTTGTATTTAAATATAGTTTTCCTTACGATCGATGCTCTTTGGCAAGAGAAAGTTTTGCGTGACAATTTTAGTATCTATCGAACGAGTTTCGCGGTTGAATAAGGTCTGTTAAAATATATTTTACTCACTTTACTTACTTAAAATATGTATTACTCAGTTAAAATATATTTTTTCAATGTTGGAGTTATAGCACGTTGGCGTAACTCGCGAATCGGCTTAATCCCGAGATTTTATTAGAGAGCCTATCGATAGTAAAATTAGGCTGCTACTAAAATAATCCCGCCCGTCCTTATGCATATTGGTAAATCTCTACTTGAAACTCATCAATGCATTGACTAACTGCAACAATGAATCTAAAAAGTATTGTCCACGCTAGATGCATCCTTCTGAATGCATTTGAAATCCACGTCGAAAAACGTCATTTTGGGCTATCCAAGAGTCGACGTACTTTTTGGAATCGTCGTAAGAACGCAAGTACTATTCACCCAGGCCGTGTACGACGGGTTGGAATAAGTGATACACGAAACGGGCAATGTTTGATGAATGCGAATGCCTTTGTATTTAGGCATTTCCAGATTAATTGATTTTCCTTAGAGGATTCATTTGAGGCTAAAAACATATAATAGTTTTTGAAAAATAAGATGAATTTATGCGCGGTAGAATTTACTTTGGTCGTAGCTAAAGTGATTGTTCGCTCGATAAAGGTACAACACTTATCAATTGTATGCACGTTCACTAGGCTTTGGCCACTGCTTCCTTATCTTTTTGCCCTTTTACCCTTTTTTCAACAACGTGTTAAACATCCCTTCGTTGCTCGGTTATATTAGAAAAAAAAAGAAAAGTTTTGAAATTTTATTCAGTTTTGCTAACGCTTCGCATCAGGTACACGTTATGCTTTTGTTCCGCCGGGAGTCAGTTAATGTAGTTTGTTCCACCGCTCATAGATGTAACTGCCTTCATAGCGTCGTAAAGCTGATCATTTTTAAAATTGTACTAATAACCACCTTTTATTACATATATACCTCCAAACGCTAATGTCCCAATCGATCCTGCATAAATGTAAATTATACGCCATGCTACCGGTAAGTTTGTATTCTTATAGCAAAATATAAATGTAAGGAGGTCTTAAAATGGTTACTAAATGAAAGATGATGTGGTTTAGATGTTCTTAAGACTTTTGCTTAGACTTTCGTTTTTACAAAACGTAAGCAATATTAAATTCGTTTATATTAGTTTGGGGAAAAAGACATCCATTATTTTTTCGGTAGATGGCTGCACTGATAGATTTCTCGTAAAGTATCGATCAAACAATTTCATATTTATGCTCGTTGGAAAGGTGACATTTCGCAGTAAAAAAATTCTTTTGCTGTTTTTTGTTTGGTGCATTCAGTTGTGAGTTACAGCGTGTTAAAAATGGAAGTGGACAAAGAGAAAATTCGGTACATTTTACAGTTTTTCTTTGACAAAGGCGAAAATGCAAGCCAGGCGGCTAAAATTGTGAATGGTGTTTAAGGTTCCGAAACTGTAACAGCCAATTATGTGCAATTTTGGTTTCGTAGATTCCGTTCAGGAATTTTTGATGTTAAAGATGCACCTGGCACAGGTAGGCCGGTCGTCGAAAATGTCGATAAAATCGGAGAAATGATCGAAGTTGACCGGCATGTTAGCAGTCGTAACATCGCCCAGGAGCTAAAAATCGACCATAAAACAGTTTTAAACCATTTACACAAAGCTGGATTCAAAAAGAAGCTCGATGTTTGGGTGCCACACCAATTAACAGAAAAAAACATGATGGATCGAATTTCCATTTGCGAAGCCTTGGCCAAACGGAATGAGATAGACCCATTTCTTAAACGGATGGTTACTGGAGATGAGAAATGGATCACATACGATAACTCTGTGCGAAAACGATCGTGGTCAAAGAGCGGTGAAGCACCTCAAACGGCCAGGAAGGTTTTGCTATGCATTTGGTGGGACTGGGACTGGTAGGACTTCATTATGAGTTGCTTCCATATGGCCAAACGCTAAATTGTGATCTCTACTGTCAACAACTGGACCGTTTGAAGCTAGCGATTGACCAGAAACGGCCAGAATTGGACAACAGGAGAGGTGTCGTGTTCCACCAGGACAACGCTAGGCCACACACATCTACTGTGACTCGCCAGGAACTTCGGGAGCTTGGTTGGGAAGTTTTAATGCATCCGTCATACAGTCCGGACTTGGCACTAAGCGATTATCATCTTTTTCTTGCAATGCAAAATTTCTTTAATGGTAAAAAATTGGAATCTAGGGAGGATTGTGAAAATCGACTACTAGAGTTTTTTGCAAATAGAGACCAGGACTTCTATGAGAGAGGCATTTTGAAGTTACCTTTAAAATGGCAACAAATCGTACAACAAAACGGTGCATATTTCACCCAAATCGGACAATCCGAAGCATGTTAAATAAAGTCCTGAAGTTCATATAAAAATAATGGATTTCTTTTTCCAAACTAATATGTGAAATGTCACACAAATAAGCAATACAACGTACCAACACCAATGTGCGCACACATTTTATATTAAGCACGTGCGGTATGTTCGTTTTATGTTACAATCTTGCGAAAAAAAACTTTACGCTATCAAAACAAACTTTTTTATAAACCTTAAGCTCAATTCTCGACAAACCATTTCCAGAAGAACAATAATTGTCATCGATGAATATATAGACACACAAATTTCCTGACGCACATGCAAATATTTGTATGTTTATAAAGCCACCACAAGCGTTGGTCGTTATATCCATCAATAGATATTTTTGCTGTTTTTTGGTTCTGTTGTTATGTCAATTCATTACCTATTTATGCGATTATGAAGTGAAAAAAGGAACAAATAAGAACATTCAGCCAAAGTCGATCTTTAAATATCCTACGACTTCAGATATTCATATAACCTTTCAGAATAAGTTTTTATATAAAGAATGGTCCGATCCGAACCTCTTTCAATAGCGTTCAACCTTCGACGAAAGTATGTGGGTGTAAACAGTTTCAATAAAATATCTCAAAAATTGCGTTAAACTAAAGAAATGCGAACACGCTTTAAGCATACCTCTAGCTTTATATATATTGTTATGGAAATCCCAAATCTAGTTGATTCCAGCTAAGTCACTTTTCCAAATAATAAATTTCTTAAAGAAAAAAGAAACCAAATGCACATTTGCGAGGCGTCATGCAGCTGCAGGCCGAAAAGCAGGTTAACGAATTAAAAATCAAGTCATAAAATTAGGTATTAGTAATGTGATGGTAAAAATGTATATAAATAGAGTATTTGTAAAAGACAAAGTAGTAGAAAAAGAATATGCGAGTAGTAGTCGAAAGTATTATCAAAAATAAATTGTAAGTAATCCTACATTTAGTGAAATATAATTGTAAATAAAAAGAACTTTGAAGTGTATTTCTCTTGAACAAAATCTTGAACTGTCCAGTAATACGGGCTGTATATTAGAAAAGTGAATTTCATAAAAATATTTAGGAATACTCATTTCAATTTATTTCATCGTCGAAAAGGAACATCCATCGTTTATAATGCCACCTGATCCAAATCTCAAAACACTGCTCGTAATACAATTATTTAACATCTGGATAGTATTTTTAATATTTGCGGATTCAACATATGTTTAATATCTTTGAATCCAAAACCCCAAATTAGAAAGCATAATTTTACTTTGACACCCTCAAAATAATAAATCATAGAATAAGACGATTTTTTTATTATTCATTTAATTTTTACCACCATATACCCAAGTCATTAAACAATTCATCTGACTCCGGCAATTTGAAATCTTCATTCACCCATGGCGTTGCGTCATTATTTTCTTTATTCATTTCCTTACAGCCGTAATGCTTTTTATAGCCCATTTTACGTAAATCTTCTTCATCTTCTGTGGCTTCTTCTTCGTCATCGTCTTCAACTGCTTCCAAAGTGCATGATCTCTGATAGGGCCTCAAACGTCTAACGGGAGCCGTCGTTAATGTCATCGGTTGCACGTTTAAAATTTCATGTATATTTGCCATATCTTCGGTGCTCTGATCTACAATTTCAGCTCTAGAGCTTTTAGGCACCGTTGTCTCAATAATTTGGGCTTCAGCTAAATGCTGGTCATTGCTAGCTAACCTGACAATGCGTTCGAATAAAATAGCAACATTTCGCCTAAAACGTTTATAATCGAATGATTTTTCCGTATTAATATTGGAATCAATCATACTATGCTGATTGTTAGTGTTGGTAGAACTTAACGGACCGTAATGATGCAACATATCAATTCCAGCTGCCATAGATTCTTCCCAACTCTAAAAAAAAGAACACTAACTCTGAATAATGAAATTAAGATTTACATATAACTCATAATACTAATTCGGTCCAGTCTTCAGATGGTGTCGTTAGAACCGATGATATTATATTAACCAATTTCTCTTCCAATTTTAAACTACTTATAATAAGTTTAGCCACAGTTAGAGCACATGTGAGGTCGCAACGTTGCCTACAGAAACGAAAAAGAGGGAGAAAAAGAGAGAGAGAGAGAGGGGGAAATGATATTTTAGGCAAATTCAATTTTAAATTTCCTTCACACAAAAATTTACTTCAACTCATGTTTACGCATTTCCGTTAGCCTGTCACCTTCAGCTATTAGGTGATCGTAGTTCTCTTCAATTTGCAACACCAAAATCTCTTTTGGTTCATCTTCAACTTTTTCTTGTAGCCTGCGTTGCAACTCTTTAAATCGCTGCCACAATTCGTCCAACTCCAACTGTTGGTGAAAGGAAAAGATTGATACTAATTAAGTTCTCGTCTCTTTCTCTCTCTCTCTCTCTCTCTCTCTCTCTGTCTGTCTGTCTGTCTCTCTCCCTCTCTCTCCCCTCTGCCCCACCCCCTATCAACCCCTCTCCACCCTCTTTCCCGCCTTCCCACCGTCTCTCCCCCCTCTCTCACTCTCTCGCTCTCTCTTTCTACAACAGCTGTCTGTACCGTTTGTTTTCTGATATTCTCTTGTGTTTCATGATGAATATCAATACGATGCAAAATTGGTTGAACCGGAATGAATGCAGAAGCCGTTATATAATCGGCATTTGGATTAATTTGTCCTTTAAGCGTCGCTTTCCTAGGGCCAAGAATTAGCTTTTGTGCTTCTAACGTTTGGTAAATGAGACGTTCCAATACTAAAGGAAAAGCTTCCAACACATCCGACTCTAATCTGGAAAGCGTATAATTGATTTTCCTTTCAATTTAATAAATATATTAGTACCTTAAGCGATTTGAATTTTTTTCAGCCACTATAGTAACAATCTCTTCCACATTTTCACCCAGAGTCGTTAGAAGCACTAAACCTAAACTCTGCGATTCATTTTCCCAACTAATGAATTCACTGAAATAATCGCACAACTTGGGACTTTCCTCGACTTTTAAATTTATGATATATGTTAGTTTGATCGAAGCGGCCTTTTGCGGTTGTTTGAGTTTGAAGAACATATTCAGTGGCAAGAAAGCAGCTTGTTGTATAACTCGGGGGACGCCCTAAATTTCGATATTTTAGAAAATGATGTACCAATTAAACTCGTAATGACTTTCAAAGCTTACTGACCTTCATGCTTATGAACGACACCACAACTTCAACTTTGCTAGTATGAAAATGTAATAATTCTGCTATGAAAAATTCCAATTCCATTGTTTCACTGGTATCGCCTTTCACATTAACATACGTTACGGTGTCCTGTGAACAACGTATACCTTCGGGCATGTTAAAAACTATTTGCATTTCGCTTAAAGCTTCCTTGGCATGCCATCTCAATTGACCGGTACTAACAGATAACTCTTTTAAAGCGACATTAACTGGTATATCCTCCAGCAATAATAAATCAGCTTCTGCTTTCACTTCTGCGTTGATTGTGAAAGATATATTCATGTCTTCGTACGCCTTCTGATTGATTATTTCCACATTTTGAATATCAGTTGCCTCTTTGATTTCTTCTTCGAGTTCTTGAAGCTTTTTCTGAGCTTCTGTAAAGCTTAGTTCTTGAACATTCAATGGTGGCACTTGAAAAACGTACGGATCGGTACCCAGATAACCAATACGCAGCTGACCGCATGGTCCGAGTGTAACCAAAGCTCCAGTCAAACCACTTAAATTAGAACGTTGTATAGCTACCGGGGGTTCATGTTTGATATGGGCTGCCCATATAATATTGGCCTTTTCGTATATGAAAAGTTTAGAAGATGCGGAAAATATAATCGTGATTAGGCGAGCTGTGGGTTCTTGAAAAATCAATTCAAATGCAATTTTAAAGATTGATAGAAAAATATCTTTTTTTTTGGTTTTTTACCCCAATAATAGCCGACGACAAATGAATAAAAACATTTTGGCACATACTCCAATTTTAGTATAAATTCCAATTTGCCAGCATCGGTAACGCATAAAAAATTTCTCTCGCCCAAAATCATAAGCGAGGCATGATCTCTGGCAAGAAATAAAAAGTTTTTGGATTAAAGCAATGAGACAAGAAAAAAACGTAAACCAAAAAAGTTAGGCAAGGGCTGCTATTAAATGCGTTACATCATTTGTGGTAATACAATTCATAATAATCTTTTTCTGCAACAATTTAATTTTTTGTCTGTATGCCCGTCTGTTATCTTTCTATACGTTTTGTGTGCAATCAACACGTCACAATTTTGGAATTATTTTTTACATAATTTTATAAATGGTTTGGTCCAGCCTGTCGATAGTTAGTATATTGACGAAGCCTACCGAAGATGTCGAGTCATTTCTCCAATCACTTCCCACACAAAATCTATTTGAAAAGACTTTTATATAAAATAGCTTAAAAGTTTTTGAAATTTCTCGTCAAATATCGTTGGATACTAGCGTTTTATTTCCCCATACCAAACTGATACGAAAAATTGGAATTGGATGGCGCGACTTTTTGCGTCCCTCCCCATTTAATCATTTCTACAAAATGAAGCTTTCATATAACAAAAAGTCAAATTTTTAATACTTTATCATGAAAATTGATGTATAATAGTAACTTGAAATAGAATCGAGAAACGGCAATTAAATGCCCTATACCAAATCATTTACTGCAACTCCTCATTTATTATCATGACAAAATACCACCACACAAAACCTTCCAATAACTAATCACTCCTGTTCCACGGACACCAACCGTCCTCGTTCTACTCACTATTGTTCTACAGGCACAGGATGCTTTATGAATGGGTGTGAACAACTGTGTCCGCGGATACTAAATCCTTTTAACTCAGAATTGCAGTTGGCTACTCGGTATGACCAACAATTTAATGACCCCGGAGCAGAGGGTTATGATTCATTTCTGCAATCAAAAACCATTCCAACACTGAAAGAGGGGTAAATACAATGCACTAATTGTTCAATGAATGTCTTTCCCATCCCCCGAAGAAAGACCACTACATTAGTCACCGCCAAGAAGCGGAGTATCTATAAGGTTAGCGTTCATTTAGCCCTGATACAGTTCATTTGGATAAGGGACGTGGAATTTAATTAGATTTAAGTAACAGCAGGTGCTAATAGCTAGCAGTAGGTTAGACTTAAGCAGACAGAGCCTGGCGACGGGATATGGGTATCCGACAAGATTAAAAACGTCAAACTCTTGTGTATATCAACTGTTAAAAACAGTTTTTTCAAAAGCGGCTTTATATGCGTTAATTACAAAAATATTCGTATTTAATTTAAGGTTAGCGGCGTTTGTTCTTGGTGAGAGACGACTCAGTGCACCAAACTTCGTCAAAATTAGTCCTAAAATTTATGACAGACGGACAACGACGTAAATTAAATTTCTTAACTTCGGACCAAGTCAGTTCACCTTTGGTGCTCGCATCGAAAATGTACCGTTACATAGAAACAAGATGTAATTTTTAGTATTTTGTCAAGGCAATCAATAAAGGACAGTATTAGGCGAAGCTCGGAGTTTTCGCTGATTAATAGTGTATTGTATTCTTTATGGAAACTATTTTTGAAACTTAAATTTAAAAACTTTAACCAAGTCACTATTAGTGTGTAGAACTCGTAAGTAATTATAATAATTTCCATTTAACTTACGATTTGACTTGTACAACATTCATATCTAGAATACCTTCACCTAGACACATAGACCAGGTCGACTGATATTGCGATTTATTAATAGAAGAATGTGATAGATCTTGATAACTAAAATGGTTATTTAAAACTTTTTTTTATTATATTTTTAAATAAATTAAAAAAAAAAATAAAGAAACTTACGTGAAACATTCTAAATTCCATGCAGAAGCTAAACGAAAGAAACTGTCCGTACGCTCACAGTAGACAATAGGTGTTGGTAATGCTCGATGCCCGGGAAATTTACACTCATAACTAATACCATCCTGTTCATAAAATGTTAAAGCGCCGTCCAAATGAACAACGCAGAAAAAT
The DNA here is from genome assembly GCF_014805625.2 of Glossina fuscipes. Lineage (NCBI taxonomy): Eukaryota > Metazoa > Arthropoda > Insecta > Diptera > Glossinidae > Glossina > Glossina fuscipes. The sequence continues at coordinate 1,270,845 of NW_023998564.1, forward strand.
TCGCGGCCTTTAACTTTACCAAAATAGCCTTTACATAAAGCGAAAGCGGTACGATTGAACCGATAGGCGTGCAATTGCTGCAAAGACAATTGTGCGCCATGTTCCGCTACACCACCTATAAACTGTACACTATAAATGACGACCATATAAGGATGAAGAACAGCTAACTGATTAGCGTTCTCTTTACGGCTATTCCTTTGAAAACAAAGACAAAATATCGATTTCTATTTATAACTTACTTTCATCCAAGGTTTGTCTTGCAACTTACGCGGTAAATCTGCCTGCGTATACCCCAAGTATAGGCGAATTACCCTGCTGTTCCAGCAGCAGATCTGTTGCTCTATAACCATATGTATTACTAGTAGCATCTAATTCGTAACTGGGATAGTATATAGATAAATGGCCGGCATGCGTTCCTATAACAATGTAATCCTTTTCTTGATCCTCTAAACCAAAACGAGCACACAATAAACTTGCCACATCATAATTTTCACCCAAATCTGAACACTGTGCGGACCACCAAGTACAAACATTAAACAAAGACATTACTGCTATTGTTCTGTTACAACCTTCTTCGAATTGTTCATTTCAATTGAAATGCTTTGTTTTTAATTTGTGGTTGCTAAGAAACAATTCAGAAAACATTTCCTATATTGTATAAAGTGGCAATGAGCTAAAAACAATAGAAGCACGATAGCACCATTGAATGCCCTGTACAATCCTGCAGGTATTCATGTAATCACTTTTCAAAATGAGATTTTATATGGGAAATGATCGAAAAAATGGGTAAAATCAGGTCAAATTTTAATAGCGTTAGTTCTTATACCAAAACAGGCTGGTGTACCAAGTCTTATCAACATATCTGCAGAGTTGCAACTTACATGTCGAAGACAAAAATAGAAGACGGATAGACTGACAGACAAGCATGGATCGACTCGAAAACCGGTCGAATGAAAAAAATGGGGCAACCTCAACTCCTCCTGGATGTTGCGCATATTCGCAAGAGCTTAATACACTTTTAGAACACAAGCGGCGTAGGGTGTGAAAACTTTGCCTTAGAAAACGTATGCTTCTGAATGAAATTCGAAGTTGTTTTCCAGTAAACAACTTCAATCAGGCAAGAAGTCATCCAAAAATTTTTTTTTACGAAAAATTCTAAACGAATTTTCAAAGAAGTTGTTATTCTCACGCCATTCTCATCCGTATGTAAAAATCTTTGTTTATACTACTGCAAATAGCATGCACTGTTAGTGCTATTAATGAAAAAACTAAACACGTTGATTCATGGGACGAAGGCTATGGCAAGTTTTACATCCTACACCATTTATATGGCGATGATATATTAAGTTTGTGCGGATGTATACAACACCCAGAAGGACTTGAGGTGTAGCCAGTTTCTATTATGCCAATTTACTCAGAAGATTATTCCGAATTTTATCTGTCCGTGTGATTGCGTTTTCTTGTAGCCGCAATTTTTGAGAAATTTTGAAGAAAGTTGGTACACCAACGCGTTTGGACCAAAGGACGCTATTGCTTGGAAAAATTATCGGGAAAAGACGTTATATGAATAAATATATTAAGCGAAATGGTATAGGGTGCTTATAAGTAGACCCACTGTATTGTTTTTACTTGTTTTCAATTAGTTGCCCCCCTCAAGAATTTTTATTCTAATTGTGACGAACAGAGGACTTATTGTGCGTCCCAAACCATTTTTAAAAAACGGTGCAAGTTATAATTGGTTGGATATCTTTTGTTTCAATAATTTCGCCGTTAATTAGCAAAAGGTTCTCGTTTAGTCAGACAGCTGACATGAAACGAAAATATATCCAGAAAAATAACAGCATATATCCTTAATAAAAATATCCATGCTAAGTAGATGGGGCTTAGCAAACGCGTTGCAACCGCGGAGAATATGGTCAAGAAATATCGTTGAAGCCATCCAAAAAAATAGTTACTTTGGCCAGAGCTTCTATTGCAAGGATACAAATAACATCTAACACGAAAAATTGGTGCTAAAAAATTTTTTTTTCGCATAGTATATGACTTTTTCTATTCTCCGCTTGAAAGTCGAAAAAGGTTTGCTAATTTCAGTGGTGTCTTTTTCAAACGGTAATTTCTTCCGGCATCGTGTTTAAAGAGAATTAAGAAATTAGATCCAGCAACACAAAAAATAAATCTATTTGCAAGGGCGTCGTTGAAGTACTACTGACCGAATAATCTGATTGCGTAGGCTTAGTTCTTCACCTTCATTAAATATGTAATATGATGTGAAAAACTTTTCTTACGGAGGCAAAATCATTTTGACAGCCCAAATCACAGGAATATAAAAGTAAACAATGTCCGAGGCGATCTTTGAGGTGCAATATTATATATTCCCTACTGGTAGATTTTTCCAAGGTCACGCAAGATGAATGAAAAGCGCGAGTTGCTCTCAAAGCAAAATTTGGAGAATCCCGCCCACATAGGTAATTTGCGTTCCAACTTTGGGTGAACTTAAGCGGTGTAAACCCTTTCGTCGCTCATGAACATTTGGACATTTCGCTGTACAAGGTTGAGCGTCTCCAAGTAAAACTACTTACGTGTCTTTTACGTCGCTTTAAAAAAACTAGACGCTTTAATTCATCGTTCTACACTCCGAATATTTACTCTTTCATTCTATTATGCGCAGAACATCAAAGAGTAAGAGTGCGCTTCGAACTTCAAGCCTAATCGAAAGCCTATACTAACACACTTTCTCTTCACCTCATAATAACTATGCAGCATATTTTGAAAATCAAAACTTTTGCAAATTTTATTATCAAGTGACCATGAGTTCTCTTATCTTTTAAATTTTTAAAAATGATTTATATGTTATGTCCCGGCTGGATAAGACAAGAAATTAAACAGCTTTATCAATTGTCCGTTGTTTTGAATTTTTTTTTTGTTTTTCTAAATATTAATCTGTATATTTATATGCAATAATAATAATATTTTTACATTTTATAAAATTATAAAGTAAAGAATATTTCACATGCTATGAGAACAGAAATAGAGACGGGGAATTTAAAATTAAAAGCTAACGTAATTAACCTAATTTTAAGAATTTAACTCGTACAGATGTGATAAATATAACTGAGAAAATAAAAAGGCCGCTTTGAAATGATACATTTTCTGCTTTTTTTTAGTTTTTTAAATTAAATATGATATAATAAAACTTAATACTTGAATATATTTTTGTCTTTAAAAGTAAAATCAAATTTTTAGAAGTTGCAAGTTGAAACAGTGGCGTAACTTGAATCGGAAGTGAGAAAGAGAAAGGGAAGATAAGAAAAAAATTGATAAAAAAGAGATAAAATAGAGAGAAACAATATTTTTTCTTCATATGTTTTATATGTTGATTTGCCTTCTTTCTTGTTTTGTTATTCCTTTTCACTGCGTATTTGCATGATTTTCTTTTTAACCAAAGTACGCACTTGTTGGGTCGTAGCTTGTTGTGATGTCTGCAAAGGCTGAGGAATCGCATTATTCACTGCGGCTCCTGTAGAGGTTTGCGTAATGGTCATTACCTCTGCGGGAGAAGTATTAGAGGTGTTAATGTTTGCATTTACACCGCTCGAAGTGCTTACCGCTACATTCTGTGTGGACTGCTGTTGCTGTGTTTGTTGTTGCTGCAAACTCTGTTGTTGCACCACAGCTACCAGATTGCCACTAACGGTGGTCTGTAATCTCACTGGACTAGCACTTGGTCGTTGATTCTGTTGCGCTGCTGCTTGCTGTTGTATAGCCGTAATGATAGCTTGCTGTGTCTGAGATTGGGAACCACCTGCCGTTGTCACCTTAATAGTTCCGGCTATATTCTGCCCACTAGCGATATGAGCACGCAAATTGCCAGCAGCCAAAGCTTGAGCCGAAGTAGCCGAGACCACCTTTTTAAAATAGTTGCAAGAAAAATAAATTTGCTTAATAACAACCCTTTTGAAGACCAAGGCCTACTAAACATACGTTGCTGATTAAAGAAAAGTTTTTTTTTTAAATAATCACTGATGAGAAGTTAGCCCACTGTAGCTAGCCCACATTTTAGCGAAGACAAAACTATGGGTTAACTTCCCACCTTTACCACCTTTGCTAAGGTAATTGATAACTGAACCCTACAAAATCATTAGAAAAACTAAACAAAAATAGAAATACAAGCATAAATGAATTAAGAAATTATACAGAAATAGTATAAGAAACTAAAAAAAAAATTTTTCTTGTATTTTCCATATAGTACATGTGTGGCGTTGGCGAAAAGTTGCAATATATAAAGTGTGCATAAAAAATTAAGAAATTCCCCTATCGCAGATTTTTGATATGTCTTAAAGGACGCTAAAACCTATCAGAAAACCCCAATTTCATTATCCTGGTTAGGGAACATCACGTCGAAATCCGCCAAAAACCGGTCCTCTTTGTATACACAAGACCGTAAAGGCAAAATGTTGCTAGTGAAATGTTCGAACTTAACATGTTTTCGTTTTACTGGCTGATGAATTGTTTGATTTTATACGCATAATGTTTTTGTCTTTTTTCAGCATGTATGTTTAAGATTATACATTACGGGCATTTGCTTGCAATAACAGCGCGTTTGTCCCATGCACTTGCTTGAGAAGTTATATGTATGGTATTGAGTTGTCGTCATTTTTCTAAATGTGAATCGCGTACAATTTTGTTCAAAACATTCTATAGGCTAATGGAATATATGCTATGGCAAAAATGTTCGTGTGCGTTTGTGCGTGCGCTTAGCAGTCACTTGACTGCCCACTTTTTCTTTCTCATTATTTATATGGGTAAAAATTATATTGGTAAAATTGGTTTTAAGCGAATTTCGAGTTGATGTCCCCTCAACAGGGTAATGAAATTAGGTTTTTATGATAGTCTTTAGCGTCCTTTAAGACACATCAAAAATCTGCGATAGGGCAATTTCTTAAACATTTTTTATAACTAATTTAGTGTTTTGGGTATATGGAGAGAGCCGGTTCTTGACGAATTTCGAGGTGATGGATCGATACCACGGTAATTAAGTTAGGTTTTTCTGATAGGTTTTAGCATTTTTCACGACATATCAAAAATCTGTAGTCTAAAAATGATTATAACACGAATTTAACGTTGCATTCTTTCAGTATTTGTAACGTACTTTTGCATGAGTTTTACTAGCAATACCTAAGCATTTTCTGTTTTGCGTTCGTAATTAGCGACTTAGTATGTTTTATATGTGCATGTTCGCTAAGATTATTTAATTTTAATAGTTATTTTACTTTACTGTTATTCATTTCGCGATAAATTGTAACTTAGCAAAGACATTTTAGCGAGGACACTATCTTCACTTTAGTAAATAATCGTTAAAGACTAGTTTCATAATTTCATCTTATATGTATAAAGCCGATTATATTCGACAAACATGGTGCACTTTATTGGTCTCTTGCCAAAGACGATTATTTTCCGTAACGAGAAAATATGAAGTACAAGGAAATGTAAGTGACTTCGCGAAAGAGAGCAATTTATTTAATTCAATCATTAAAGCCTCAGTAATTGTACTTAGCAGCATTTATTAACCTATAATTTCATCGTTATAAGGAATGAAGAAAGCTACAACGAAGAAATTACTGAGGTTATTTTTGCAACGGTTTACCCTAGCAAGGGTTTGCCATTACGTTTGGGTAAACTATAGCAACACCAAACAAGTACTACGAGGAACATCCAACAACTTTCCATTAAATAAAAAAAACAATGTCTTACATAAAAAATTTAAAACGATTTTCATTTCTTACTTGTATAGCCTGGCGCTGATTGGGCTGCGATGCCATGGACACTGGTATTACGCGAAATCCGGGCTGTCCTTGGCGCATTACTTGTTGTATTTGTTGAACGGTCACAGAACTGGGTAAAGATTTCGTATTTTGTATATGCACTAATTGCGTTTGAACGCCACTACTGTTACCAACTGATCCTGTGTTCGTTCCCGACGTTTTTTGCGCTACCGTAGTGGTAATTTGTTGTTGCTGCTGCACGTTGCTTGTTTGCGTTATTGTAGTGCCTTGGTTTTGCTGAGATTGCTGAGTAGCTATAACACTGACAGCTGCACTGCCACCGGTAGCAGCGGCTATCTGTGTCATTCGTGATATTTTACGAGGCATGCCTAAATGTTGTTGCATATGTAATTGACGCATTTGTGATTGATTAGCCATGGTTACTTTAATTTGTCCACCGGGTTTTAATTGCGATAAAGCCATATTTACAGTACTTTGAGCCTGTCCGGCTCCGCTGTTGCCAGGAGTTACGCCAACTCCTGCGGAGGTGACAGCTGACGTTTTAACTAAAGTAGCAATTTGTTGAGGTGTAACCTGCTGTACCATTTGTTGCTTTTGCCCTTGATTTTGTATGGTTTGCTGTTGTTGTTGCACTAAAGTTGTGCCCGCAACTACACCTGCTGTTGTGGCTGTTTGCTGTATTTGCATTCCTCCCGTTGATGTGGTAGTAAAAATTTGGCCTTGTTGCAACATTTGGGCTGCTTTTTGATGCACGGCAGAATTTGTCACTTGTCTTTTTACCAGTAGCATATCCGTATCACCAACTTGGCGGGCTATCGTTTGTTTGCCAGTTACAGCGTTTACTTGTTTAATGAATTGAGCACGACTTTGCTGAGATTGTTGACTATGCACTTGACCGGCGGCGACCGTTGTCACACCACTTCCACCGCTACTTCCATTTGGTGCTGCTATGGACACATTTGATGTTGCCACGGCTACTTTTTGTCCCTGCTGCACTACTTGCACTGTGCTAGAACCGGAATTTGTTGGCACAATGCTACCTTGTATAATAGTTCCACTGGCATTAACTAACGCAGTTTGTCCAGAAGCTGTTTGCACAACTGTTTGCTGGCCTGCCTGTCCAGTAGTCGCGGCTTGCAAAACTTTTAATTGCTGTCGTTGTCTGTAAAGTTGTATATGAGTAGGCTGTTGTCCCGTTGGAGTGTTACCTGGACTGGTTGTAGTTATTTTACCTCCTTGCTGCAGAGAACCGACTCGTAATTTCGTTACCACTTGCTGCGCTCCAGCTGGCATAGAAGCTAATTGCAGTTGAGCTGCTTGGAATTGAGCTTGGGTGACGTTAGACCCTAGGCTAGACATCGAAACAATTGTTGGGCTGGGATTGCCAGCAGACCTTTGCTGAAGAACCACGTCTTGCAAAGTGGTTCCAGTAGGAGCAGCAACTATGCGTTGGGCTCGCAAGGCTGAAGTATTTAAAGTTGTAACAGTGCCTGTCGGTTGACCCAAACTGCTGGAGGTTGTGAGCACTGTGCCTACAGTCGCCAGCTGGGATACCGAAACAACTTGCGGAAGAGCTTGAGTTTGCACTATACTACCCACTTGGGGTGAACTTGAAACGATAGTCTGCTGTGGGGATAAAGAAACAATTTGTGCTGCAGAGGAATTGCTTTGGATTGAATTGTGATGCTGTTGTTGCTGTACATTAGATGATATAGTTTGTACTGGGGTAGTTAAAACAACAGACACCGATGCTGGTGCAGCCAGATTCCCAGAAGATTGTTGCTGTTGCAATTGAATGTGCTGAGATTGTCCAGTTGTGCTTGTATTAGTAGTTTGATGTTGCAGTTGTTGTACTTGCCCAGAAGTTAATAGGCTACTTTGTGGCGAAACGATAGCTTTAACTATTTGGGTAGCAGATGTAGGGTGGCGGCTCATCAAGTGCTGTTGAGTGCTTTGCTGAACGATTCCAGCTGATGTATTGTGTGACTGCTGCACATTGGATCCAACAGCATGCTGCAAAACAATTGCTGTTGCCGTAGGCTGCTGCTGCTGGTGTTGTTGTTGTTGTTGCTGCTGCTGTTGTACTCCTGATGGCGTAATGTGCTGTATTTGCAATTGCTGACTATGTAAGATCGGCGTCTGAGCAACAGCAACTTGCTGTTGTTGCACCAATTCATGCAATTGTTGCTGGGTTTGCGATTGCTGGGCCTGGTGCTGTACGACACTAATTGGAGTACTTACAGTAATTCCGCATGGTTGCTGTGATACACCTGTTATGCAGGCAGGAGCTTGGGTAGTAGGAGGTGGTAAGGAAGGACATTGAGCTCGCTGCTTTTCCCTTATTTTGTTGGAACGCATAATAGCAATAGTTTGCGGCAGTATCGGTTGGTCGTAGTTCACTATACCAAATTCTTGCAGAACTTCCATATGCTTGGGATTCATAAGGCTGGGAGTACTAAAATGCCTTTTAGGCGGTGGTGCTTTCTTTAAATAAGCCGATCGTATGCATTCAAAACGAGTGCGCATAATCTTAGAAAACGAAGTATTATTGTCATTCGCATACATCTGAGTAGTGCGTAAACAACGTAAAGATCCTTTTAGATACTCGGATTTAATAGCGCCTTTAAGTTTCTTTTGTTTTTTCGGACTTTCAACGAGTTTACCTTCTTCACGTGGCTGTATAACAGCTTCATAACGCCAACGACACTGTTTCGGTGAACGATAGGTTTTCGAAAAGCTATTCACTATTTCTGCCACCAGATCCCAATTAGGTGTATGACCCGGTGACAAAAGCATTAAATTGCATGGCAAGGCCTGTAAGTTGACAAGAACATGCAAAATGATCATATCCTCGAATATAGACCACTCCGCCATATTCTCAGGTTCGGTGAGCGGTTTTTGTGATATTTGTGGTTTCAGTCCAGGTATTTGAACATTTGGTTTGAAGATGCCACGATAGCGTTGATTCTTCAAATCTCTTCGTATGCGTGCTATGGCAGCAGAAGGACGATCGAATAGCGAACGAGGTGCACAAAGCATTTCCTCACGTCGTATTTTAGTTGGACGTCGACTTCCGTCCATCAAAAAACCAGCTTCACCACGTGAACGTTTGTAATCCTTTTTAACGTAAATTGGGGGTAATTCTGCTTCCGGTATCGGTTCCATTTCATACATAAATGACAACGAATAATCGATATAGATGTCGTCATCATTTTGCGGCGGTGTTGGAGGGCACCACATCTATGGGGGGAATATGATAATAATAAGTAATAAAAATATATATAAAGTATATATAATATATATATATATATATATATATATAAGTCTATAGCACTTTTAGGT